>NW_010164058.1:11417-48262 GCF_000695765.1 Mesitornis unicolor
CCAAGCGAATCTACATCAATTTAGCGTGGGTTTACAGAAAAGTTGAAAGAGGATCATGTGAAGGCAAAAGAGAAGTTTTTATCATTCTGTGTTCCTCTGATAGCTCAGGTGGGAAATGGAATTGGCGCATTACAGAAATACCAGTACCTTAATTCTGCTACCACCTAGAACAGTCCATTAGAATAACAAAGACAATAACAGGTGATATTTTAAAGCAGCACTGAAATTCCAGAAAATGAACAGTAGAACTGGCTGTAAAAACTTACGCATACTTTTAAAAAAATACCTATCTTACATTAGCCAGATTTGACAAATTCCCATTTTCTATCAAAGTGAAAAATAGAGGAAATAAGAAGGGTTTTAAAGATGCAAAGCCCCAACTCTTCCTTGTTGAAGAGAAGAAAGAAATATAGTTATTTATTAGGCTCCTTTAAAACATGTGAAAAATTTTCAGACAAAAATCTTGTGGCACCCCATTTATCCTTGCTTTCATGAAGCAACTTATATGATTAGAAAAGAAATACAAACTTTCTGTAGTGAGTTGAAATAAAAGGTTAAAATCAGAAAAGAAGAAACAGGAAAAAGAAAACCCTCCAAAACTATGATTTTGCACTTCTAGCAACTTCCCCGTGTCTTCAGATGAATAAACGTGTCCCACTGTCACACCTATGACACCGAATAGTTCCAATCATGATAACTTCTCACTGTGGGAAGCGAAGCTTGTAAAGCTCAAGGGATCATTCGACATTTGTGTGCGCACAAGTCCATTTATTTGGTCATTTCTGCTCAGCTCCCCCAGCCAACACCACTGTCCTCTCCCATCTGGGCTGCCTGCCTCTGCATCAGGCTTTGCTGTGCCCCAAAGCGGGCTGCTGAGCTTGGCGAGAGCCATGTGTTTGAACCTCAGATTGCAGAATTCCCTCTATCCTTAAGTGGCTCTTGTTTGGTGCTTGAAGTCAGGAAAGTCAATTGAAACTGAATTCTTTTCTTCTTTGATTTACAGCAGCTGTGGATTGAGAACTGGATTTGGGACAGGTTCAATGGTTTCCTCACTGAAAACAAACTGAGAGTTTTTCTTAAGGTTTGCACCTTGAATAACAGCTGTGTGTTTTTTATCGTGTTACACCGCTATATTTTATTAGAAGGCAGTAGCCAGTGCTTCTTTCCTGGAAATACTGCAGTGGTGCATTCGTATCTTGTCAGAGCACGGCAACGACCCACCAGCACTCTGTGCTGCTCAAGACACATGGCACACGGGTCTTGGCTGACCTAGGAGATTGTCATGCATTGATAAATAGAATTTAGACACCCCAAAATGGACCAAAAGCATTTATTGTTACTTTTAGTAGGATTTTTTCCAAATAAGCTTTAAAAGGGTTATTTTTTTTCAAAATTCTCCATCTTTCCACTCAAGTTTTACATTTCCCAATGACACCTTGAAATGAAGTGAACCAAATTCTGAAGCTAAAGAACTTCCGATTTGTTATTTTTTTTTCATTTTAGTGAAAAAGCTTAAAGAATTTATTTAGGATCTGGGTATTTCTCTTCACCAGTGTTTTCATTCAGTCAACAAACAAACAAAAAAAATCCAGTATTTTTATATCTCCAGCCTCCCTACTAATGTCTTCCTATTTCAGTGTTTATAGGAGACAGCATACTTCAAAATAACCCACGCTGATATGGGGCTTAGAGATGAAGATGCTTAGTTCATATAAATCAGTGCATCTTCAGCAAGGAACATGAAGCTGTGTGCTCTCATGCCAGGACAGGAACCGACCCATTCATACTATCTCATTTCAGAGACAACTTTTTTGTTTGCAAATAGATGTGATTCATTACATTAAAATGTTTAGTTAAAAAATGAAATTACAGGAAACATTAATGTAGTATTTCCCTGAAAAAAGTGCACTGAAATGCAAGAAGTATTACAAGATAGGGACATCACGCTATACAAAAATAGGAACCCATGACAAAAGAGCAATGCTTTGAAAGGATAAAGGGAAGATCAATACGTTCCATCTTCATAGACTCTCATCTTGTATTCTCCTGTAGTCTCAAGTCAAAGCCTACTTTTGTCTGTAGTCTAACAAAGGGTATCGGCGTTATGAAATGTACAGCAGTTCCTTCTTTATGGTCCCAGATAACATGTCATTTGTAATCAGCCTGAGATTCAAAACAGCTTTTTCTTTACCTGCCTGGTTCCCTGGAGAGCGGCTCACAGCCAGTGCAGTGTGGTTCCTTGTTTCCCTGCACTTCAAAGCTGTCGCCTTTGTTTGGTCCCTCCCAGTGAAGCTGTCTGAACCCACCGCCAGCAATGCCAATGGTGAAGAATAAATCTGTTTAGCTGATTTACCAGGTACTGCCATCGTTCACCGGGCAGTAAACTTAAAGCTGCATTGCACATTGAAAAGAAAAATACATCTCAAATATACCCACGGCTGCAGCTGAGGATGTGATGAATCAGCCCCCATTTGCCAAAGCCAGTAACATTAGGGTGGCACACTTGCACCAAGGCTGTGCTGGCTTGCAGTAAGCAGCTGAAAGCTAAGGCAAGCAAATACAAAGGTCAACCCCGGAGATTCAGCTGTGCAGTCTACTTCGTATTGCTCTCAGAAGTTATGGAAGGGAGATGTAAAACACCGCTCTGCAGGGCAAACGCAACCCACAGCTACATCACAGATTAGAACAAAGCTGGTTACCTATCGTTACTTGTATGCAGAGAGACGTTATTTCCCTCCCTTTTCACCCAATTATCTGTATTTGAGATATGCCTGCTTACAAAAAGTATTGCAAGATGAAAAAGGAAGTATGAAATCACACTTCTTCCAGAACAACTGAAAACAGCTTCCCTGGAGGCGCAAAGTCCCCGTGATATTCCATGGTGCCTCAGCCAAGAAAGCTCTGCAGAGTCCTTCCGCGAGGCGCACTCTACTCTTTGTGCTCAAATTTACAGCAAAGGTTTCCTCCCCCGTTGAATAGCAGTGGTGTTCAGCACTATGTTTGAGAATTTTTGAAGAAGTCAGTTTTGGGGAAAAAGAAGAAGGAGTGTGGTGGTGCATTTGAGGCACCAGATTAGGAAGCAACGTCTCTCTAGATCTCTCTCACGGCAAGGCAACTTGCTGGAGGACCGGTTCCCACTGGTTCCCACTGGTTCTCACTGGCTCCACAGACAACTCGCTCCAGAAAAAGGAATTATCTTCAAAATTAGATTAAATTATTCCTTTATTTTTCATGTGTCACCATAGTGGGTAATTACATCACTAGCAGACTGGTTAGTTCACAGCATTCTAACAGACATTGCACAAAATAAGAAGTGGGGCATTAGAGGGGGCAAATGACTCATGTGAATACAATCTTTGTCCCTCAAAGCGGCTAAATATATAAGTCCAGAACCAGGGATAGTGAAATGTTTAAAAAAAATAAATAAATAAATTTAAAAGGTACTTCAGCACTTCTGGAGATAGCATAACCACTTTTTATACAGAAGAGACAAAGCAATTTTGAACTTAATTTCAACATTCAATGCTTATCAAAGCTTTTTTCTTAATCATGTTTCGAGACAGTGGAGAGTGTGGAGGATGCTAAATTCTCATAGCTCTCGTTTCATTTCTGAACCGCAAAAACCATCATTGCAACATCTGGTATTGTCAGGAATCAGAAAATCCGGTTCCATTTTGGCTCTGATTACAAAATCCCAGCAGTTTCCATTCATACAGAAGCCCAGGAATGTAAAAGGTGGGCTTTTCTAATCTGAAAAAACCCAGGCAAGCACCTCCCCTTGCTCGCTGCCCATCAGTCCCACCCAGGGACAGCAGCGTCCTACAGCATCCCGAGGGCAGACAGGGAGGAGACTCGTGCTGTTTCTTTAGCAGAGGCTGCAAATCAGACCCCTGCTTCCTCCCGACAGAAGTGCATTCATTACGTGCATTATGGCAGACAAAGAAGTAGCGGGCAGGACAAAAGAGTAAATGATGCCCACAACCAGCGTTCACCTTGCGAGCACAAAAAAGCACCCTCTTCGGAAACTCAGAACTCCCCTAGATTAAAACCTGAGTTGATAAGGAGGCAGATGAATACTTGAAAGAAATGTCAAAAAGACAAGATCCTTTTGCCACAGACAATAAACTGCTATGAGGACTGAAACCCATTCCTTATTTTCCAGTGAGTTTTTTGTCTGGATGCTATTAGCACAGAATTTCTCTGATCATTTGTAGATGTCATTTATAAATCCTTGCACAATTGTTCTCTGCAAAGTACATTACAGAGCCCAGCCTTCCTTCTATCAGATTGCAGACCATGCTCTGTGATTAATAAGGATGTTGCATATCGTGTTTTTTCAGTTTATGCTTCAGTGCCTATGACCCATGCTGCACAGTAACAAACCACCCCTCTCCCAGTTCCAGTAAATTGCTGACTGTGCAATACGTGAAATGCAGAGGATCACACTCTCGGGTTGGAAATGGGCACTCATTTTCTCACAGAGCTTTTGTCAAGTCCCCGCTGTTCTGGCCAGGTCAGAAAAGGGTACAGGCCCCACAGAGAATCACTGCACGAACTTCCCACGTCTGCAGCAGCCCCACGCACACGGGGATGCCTGGCTCTGTTCAGAGCTGCGCTGCTGAGTCGGTCCCTGGCTCACACCTACTACTGTAGCTTAGAAACTTGCAGTATTTGGGGTTTTTTTTGTTTGTTTGGGGTTCCCCCCCCCAAGAATAACACAAATACCAGCAGTTTGTATAGATAAGTCTGCCATGCATGTTCAGTCTTCCTTCAGAGGCAGCAAGGCAGACAGAAAGAGAAGTTAGATTTTGAACCTGTGCTAAGAATTGCCTGTTTCTTGGCCCACATCCTATCTGCAGACAAGTCTGAAATTCGTGCCAGTAGCATTAATCTAAAGGAGTGTTCATTACATGGCTCCTCTCCATTCCCACCTAAACACACAGAGCAAATGCTACCCCAGCACATTTGAACAGCAAATGAATTTGCATACACGCAAATAAAGCTCTTGTAATAGCACACCACAGGCAGGACTCTGTTCTGGCTTTAACTGCTGCATGCAAGTAATCCAAAAACCTAGACTACAAATTACACCAGGTGAATGTTTCAACAGCCATGTATATGGGGTTCACATATGCTTGCTGAATTTTAAAATTCCAAGTGTCAAATAAATATGCTATCATGTGAACTCTGGACCAAAAGAAGCAGATGATGTGTGTCTACTTCTACTTAGAGCTGCAAGGTGCACTTATTTCTAGGTGTTTTAGTGACCACGTTCAAATCCGAAAAGCTGCTAGCTGTTTATTAATTTCAAAGGAGGGAATGGAGCTCTCTATGTTAAATTAATTAACTTCCTTCAGCTCACGCAACACTTCTCCTTCTTTGCAGTTTGTGATCAAAGAAAGGATGTCTTAATGTTAAATATGCTTCAGGTTTTCAAGTGTGCTATCTGCTAGTTTAGTTTTCACTTATTTAATGAATCTTCTGTTTTGTAATCACATCACGCAAGGACTGTGATAAACATCACGTAGAAACAGAAGAACGAAGGCACTGAGTCCAACGTAGAAGTCAAAGGCCAGTTGCTACCTTACTATTTGCCAGTCCTGAGCTGAAACAAGAGAAAGTCTCCTAAAAACTACCACCTTTAACCTTATCAAAACACAATGAACAAACACCTTCATTACTGGGACCGGTACCATTTTTTTCCTGAGAAACCCAAAGCCAGGTGTAGAAGCAGTATGGTATGAACACCACTCCATCCTGCCCTCAGCCCAGGACACCTGGATCTGCACTGCAGGCAGTCAGGTCCCAGCCAGACAAGGGGCTGTTTTGGGCACACTCCAACAGCACGGAGCCGGTGCAACCTCAAAGTCAACAAGACTACGCTTACCGCGCGGCTGATTCTGGCCCAACGCAGAGAATTATGTCGTGTTTGCCAAAATATTAATGCGTATTACTCTCCAGCATTAACTAAAACATTTCTTAATCTGTTGCCCAATCCAAACAAACAAATTAGTATAATTGGAGAGCTGCATTTACGAATACAAAGCATAAAGAGAGGCAACACATAGTGTCTCCTTGTCATTCCTATCAGGCAGTAGCGCTCAGCCAGTCCTGCTCCTTGCAGTCTGAGCATACTGGTATAATTGATGGCAACATTTATCATAACAGCAGCGCAAAAGCATCAATGGCTTGATGAATTTATTTACTCCTGCCCAGAAGTGAAGCGATGATTGCATCACTTTATAAACATCAAACTGCAGTAGACCTAGTCTGCTGTTGTTGATTGCACTTAAAGGGGAAGAAAGAAAAAAACGAAGGAAAAATACAGGGAGAAAAGACCGTGATTGGGAGGCTGGAGCTTGAGTAAAAAGACAAATCTCTTTGATTAGAGGAAAACAACCATTATTTTACCTAATAAAAAAACCCAAAACACTCTTAATATATCACGATCAACAACCACAGTATTATCTGCTGCATAGCTTAGTCCTTTCTCTGGCATGTTTTTTCTTCCCCATCCACAATATTCCTGGAGGTAGAGAGCTATAAAGAAAGTATCAATCTCCCAAACCAACATGACAAGGCCCCTGGGCTTAGCAAAGCAAAAGCACGAACCACATCACATCCCTATTTCGTGAACTACTTGTCTTACATAGAGAAATATGGGGCCATATTCTCTTCACCCTGGCACTCTGCAGTCATTTAAACCTGTGCAAAACTCTGCTATTTCTCCTGGGTGGATTCTGCACTTTTTGTGCACAGATGGAAGTAAATCCAATGGGAAACAGGTCCAATGGCTCTACATTTGGTAGGTTTCCAGACTCACACTCTAGCTCTACAGAGGTCTGAAAATCATTGCTTGAGACAGAAATGGTCTGTCACACCCAGTCTGCATGCTAATAAAGTATGGTTGTTTTTCAGATAATAGTAACTAAAAGAAAAAAATAGGATTTTTTTTCCTTGTTGCCTCATTCAATGCCCCTTTGAGAAAAGCAGAGGGCAGCAGGGTCAGGAGATGAAAGTCTCAAGTGCCCAGTTACTGTCTGGAGCAGTTTCCATCCAGTCTACATCAGAACCAGCAGTATCATCACAGGATGATTCAGACTGAGAAACAACACAAATGCCATTATGGGGTAGGTAAGAGAGTTCATCCTTAATGAGATCTTAATGTCTCATAACTCACTAGATAAAATTTAGTTTATGATATTATGCAAAAAAACCAAAGTGTAGTCAGGCCTAATAGAACCAGGCTCTTAACTTTTAACTATAGAGTCTTAAATCAGTGCTTTGAACTGCTGAGGAACTAATACCTGCTATTGAGATACTGTGGGAAGAGGTGACAGAAACCCTAGAAAGGGAAAGCATAGGCCATGGTAGTGCATATAGACAGACAAAGGAAATAACCTTTGGCTAATCTTTTTTCTTTTAAAAGCAACACAATTGTGTACTGAAGGTGTAAACTGGATGAGCAACGTCTTTAGTCTCCCAACTGGACCAAAAGCTGAGACTCACGATGACTCTTACACAGTGTCCATGGAGTCAGAAGCTCACAGACCCAGCCCAAGGCTGAAGATGCACAGAGTCTGCAACACTTCCCATTCCTGCCCGCTAAATCCTGCTGCATCCAGTTACTGTTGTTACACACCCCATGGAAACTGAATGACAGCAGCCAGACCTGCTTGTGGCCATTCCTCATCCCTGCCAAGGGATGAATGGGGAAATCAACAGCTCTTGAGCATGAGACTCCTGTTTTCAGGGCAGTTGATGGAATACATTAACATTGTATTAGATAGTGAAAATTATTAAAATACACGCTTCTCTACAGAAGGAAGCAATTAGCACTTCCTAATAACTGGAGAGAGACCTTACAGACATTTTAGTGGGCTTGGCAGCTGAACTGACACCTTAGAGCTCTCAGTCCAGGGCTGTGGTGGTGGTGTCAGCTGATGAAGGTTTCCCTCCAAGGACGCTCACTGTCTTTGCCAGCGACCACCTCAGGGCAGGTTCTTTGTTGCTCTTTCAAATAACACCTTTTGTGCTCAAAGGCTCATCTTTCACAGCACAAGTCACAGTGCTGGGACAAGGAATTCCAAACTTGTCCTGCAACAAAGAAGACTTAAAGGCCTGCTCAGGGGCTTTAGAAAGTTCCTGCGAAAACCTTTAAAATTCCCTTCCTAATTATGCTGCACCTATCTTTGAAGAGCCACATTCAAGGCATTTTGTTGTAGAAAGCCAGTACGAACACCCATGCTCCCAATAGCAGCCTGTGAAGGTGAATGGGAACAAGCACGCTGCAGGATCAGACCTATTATCATCTACAGTCTGATTTTGTGAGTGGAGCTTGTGTTTCCTTCACATTTTGCACAGCACTTCAAACTCATGGTCAGTGTCACACAAACAATAAGATAATCACAGTAATAAAACACTGATCCATCCTATTAACCTGTGCCTGGAAAATCGCAGCAGATCTGGCTGCCAAGAAAAAAGAAGGGAGGTCTGAGAAAAGTGCAGATTAGACAGATTTGAACGCAGGGAAATAATCCACCAAGTCCTGCTGCATCCAGTTACCAATGCTGCACATCCTATGGAAAATTGGATGACAGCGGCAAGAACTGCTGGTGTCACAGTTTGCATCCCACCAGACTGCTGAGCACATGAATTAAGTGAGTCCCTGACAGCCCAGCCAGGGAGAGGGATGGCTATTAGTGTAAAAGAAAAGACTGCATAAGTAAGGGTAAGCAGTTTTTACCATCCTCATTGCTGTTCAATGAAAGGCACAGCTGCACCTTTCTCTGAGTTATCAAAGATTATTTCAAAAGCATGCAGAATGGCTTTTACAGCAAAATACATCCCGTCCTCTCTGTTTGACAAAGAACTGGGACATGGTACTTTCCCTTTAGCACAAGCCTCTTGGCCAAAATACTGCTCGCAGAAGAAATGGCAGCCTGCCACTACCCTTGACCTTAGTCAAGTCCTTCAGACTGATGCTGTGCTCCCTTTGCCAGAGAGGTGAAGAGGACACAGCCCTCCTGCAGCTGTAGTTGGGGCTTACAAGAGAATTTAAAGTCCCAGGCAAACGCCTTGGTGGATGAGCCAAGGCAGCCCCGTTGGTCCATGCTAACAGATGTCAGACAAAGCCTGGCTCTGCTGGGAGCTGACTGAACAAACGCTTTGAATGAGGAACTGAGCACAGGATGAGACCCCAGAACAGGCTGCAGTGGCTCCTGTTTCAGCATAAATCTCTTTTCTTCAAAAACTCTGGGAAAGAAGGAAAAAGGGAGTCTCTAGTGACTTTCATAATTCAGAGGCTTTCAACTGAAAGGAACAAATTTATATCAAAGACAATTATTTTGCTTTTAGTCTAAGCTTAGCTCCTTAAAAAAAAATAATCAGAGCAGCATATAACAGCTGAAGACTTTGCTTCCCCATACTAACAGCAGCTTTACTATAACCTTTGCTTTTCTTCCTTTCTGCATCCCAGTTCAGTGACAGAAAGACAAGATGATAACTTTCCATGTGGTTACTGCTCCTTTCACTGAGTACAGTGGGAAGGGCTCCTCTGGAGTTATACCTTCATGGAAGCCTGAGCAGCTCCTCAGCCCCAGCGGCGGCTCTTGGGGTCCGGGCTGTGCAGATGGCAGCTGGCTGGTCATGCACCATGCAAAGGCTGCTGACCAGATGGCTGATGTCAGGAAGAGCAGGAGAGATCAGCTGAATTTGCTGGCATCATTTACGGTCATTTCAGGACAGGCATGAGGGCACCATCATGAGTGTTGCTCTGAGCTGTTCTGTCATACGTGCATGCACTTGGTTAGAAAATAAAATCACATCCACCATGGTTTACTAAAAGACCTCAATACCATCAAAGTAAATCCTTCTTTATTACCCAAACATCCTTTTTGGAGATCATTTATTGCAGCTTTAATAGTCATTCAGGTATTAATATTATTTATATATGATTTAACTATTCCGCAAGCATGCTGCAAAAGCCTAGCTAATTAACAGGCATTTATCTGCAAAATATTAAATGCAAAAATACCTCTCAGGTATGCCCTGGGCCCCAGTAAAATGACTCGTGAGCAACAGTGGGATGTGCAGCTCAGCCCAGCACCAGGACCGCACAACCAGAGAGACAGGAGGAAGCCACAGGGCTGCCAATCACACTCCCTTGGCCTGGGTCTGCTGAGCAAGACTTCATGCCCTCATGGAGGCTGGAGATTTCCTGGAAAAACACAACACTATCGGCCACATGACAAGGGCACAATTAGTTCCGCTGTTGCTTCTCTGTTGTCTTTCCACTCATTTCCCCTCTCTCCAATCTCTTTCTGAATAACCTTATTCACTCGCTCTTCCTTTACACATCAAAATGATAACCAAGGATCACCAACCCGGAGCGACACGGGGAGCAGTGCTTCGAGGAACCAGCAGAGCAGAGCTGCTGCAGTCACAGGGGAGCGCTGGGCTGAGCACAGGATCCGGTCTGGCTGTGACAGCACCAGTCCCTGTGGGGATGAGCTCCCCAGGGCCCATCTGCTTTTCTTGGGAGCTCTGCATCCTACCCTGAGCTCCAGGCTGATGGAGCTGGATCGCAATCAGGAGTGACTTTAAACCCAGACTGAGGATGCTGTGGATCAAATCTGCAGGTAATGTGAATGAGCACCAACGTCAAGGCAGATTTATACCAGCTGAGGAATTTGTTTTCTCTGCAGCCCATCTTGCAAGAATAAAGCATTTTCTCTCCTCAGTCATGAGCCACTAGTGGAGTTTGCAGAGCTCTGTCTCCAACTCCCTCCAGAGCCAGGCCTGCCTCCTGAGGGCTGCAGCAGTCTCACCCAGGATGTGTGGTCTTCTAATCCAATTCCCTTAAACCAACAGCACTGTCTAGGCTTTTCCCTTCAGTCCTGATTAGCAGACCAAATGTGTTCTACATGAATTACATAATTATATCAGCAAATCCATTTTCTTTTGCAATTTTTTTCTATTTTCCCAAACTGTAGGGCTTTTCCCCCTGCAGAACTCCCCAAAGAGATGCCACAAAGCAAAGCAATCATGCAAAAAGATTTATGACAGTCATTTGTACACATGAGTATACTCACAGACACTTGTGTTCCCTCTTCTGTCTTCTCCTTTTATTTAGTGTGAAAGCTCAAGCTCTTCCCAAGTCACATTTACACATTTTTCATGAATCAGATACGCTGCTCATCTCATTTTAGAGATGGACATTGAGGGGGTTTTGTGCATTTTCTCTTTCCAGGGTCCCAGCATACTTCATGCTTTGCCTGGAGTCTTTAGCAAGCATCAAATTTAATTAGAAGGGACACTCACCTCATGGTTAATCGTGACCTAGGCTGAGCCTTTGCTCAGTGCCCCATGTAGGATTGACACTAACCAAGGGGCCTGAGGAAGGAAACATGACTAAGCTCAGCTCCTGCCTCACCACTGCCCTGCCTGGTCCTGCAGCTCTTGGCTAGGTACAGGCTGCTCACATGGAGGCAACTTCTGCACCTCCAGGTCGTGTTCCTGCTCAGGGAGAGCGTGAGGCAGAGATGAGCAGCGACAAAAGGAATGCAAGAGGCCTTGTGCAGGCTGCTCTGCAGGACCAGGACACAGCCTGGCTATTCATCAGCACTGAAACAGCAAGAGCTGGTTAAGGCACGAGTCTAAAAACTGACACTGATATCTGCACCAGCTGTTGACTTGCAGAACAAAGACAGACATCTCGTTTAGTTTTTTCCCCCATCTCAGTCTCCTATTTGCAATGCCTGCCCTGTTTTACAATACCACACAGCAAATGTAGAGCTATACACCTCTACTAGAAAGAGCTTCATCATCCTCAGGTTCTTGTCCTCAACCCATCTCATTCCCCCTGAAGAATAACGAAAACTGCACAGGCTGGGAACAAATCTACATTCTTGCCCTAAAGAAACGAGCAGTGTGAATACATCTCATCTTTCAACCTCCGGCTGAAAGAACAAGACCATCAGCTCACTGCTGGATTAGCCCACGTCTGCCTTTCGCAGTCCTTTAACTTGTGCAAGCTGGATGTAAAAATGCTCAAAATCAGACAGGACAGGCTCAGGAATTTGGGACCGTGATGTCCTAGGATGGAGTTTGCACTCCCCTGTGATGGAGCATGGGTTATAACATTTGCATGGGTTCCCCAGGCATTACAAACCAAGAAGCTGCATGGTTGCATGTTACAGATCCACTTGCAGCGTACAAAATGCGTAAGACTGGAAACAGCAGGCACACGCCTTACTCCACTTCAGCAATTCTCTCTTCACCCTATTCATAGCAACATACATAAAACAAATGCAAATGGAAGAATCCCATTACGCTGCTTTGCATCCAGTCTGCACAGGTGTGAACAACCACCTGAAGTGCATGGCAGGAATCAGACCACCGCACATCGTTGTCCTGAGCACCAGTAACGCACCGCATTGGAGTATAAACGGGAAGCACAGGAGCAGACTAAATAACTTCCTGAGCAGGCTATCTACCCCATTACTCAGCCGAATGCTTCCACAGAGTTACCAGAAAATACAAATCTTCTGCACTTCTGGGAAGATGCCAATGCCAATGCAGGTAGAGCTGACAACGAGGGAGGACTTCAGCCTTTCAGACGCATTTCGGCTCCTTACACAACCCCCTCGCACGGCTGCTCTCTGCGGGAGCAAACCTGGCCAGGCTTGGGTTGACATCAGTCAAACACAGCACAGGATCCACGTGCATCTGCGTTTATCACACATTTTGGGATACTTGAAGCAAGCGCCTTACTTCTCTGCTTCAGCACAACTCTCAGAATTAGGATTAGATAAATGGCGTTTTTCTCTTTCTTGTGGGGAAGTTGAACAAAACTTATTCCATTCTTGTCAAATGTACATTTTGAAAACCCTGGCATTTATTAGACACAAAAGTCAAAGAAAGTGACAACAAAAGCAGGGTGAAGAGAGAGTTTGGGCTGAATAAGAGGCATAATATTCATAGACAAAATCAGATCATTTCTGTAAACAGTTCATTTAATTGAATATATCTGTTTTTTATGGTGATGATATTTGCCCAATATACAGGGTTGCTGAAGAAATTATTCAGAATTTATTATTCAGAAAAGCTTTGAAATCACACTGAAAGATGTCATTTCTGTGCAAAAGCAGTATCAGAAAGTGTTCCACACTTTAATAATCCAGAGCAGCAAGATCCCTCAACAGTGGAAGGTAGAGAAAGGAAGAGGCTGCTAAGTTATTAAAACAAGCTGAGGCTCTGTCCAGATAAGAACAAAAAGTTTCTTTCTTTCTTTTTAAATGCTATGCTATTCAAAGCCTAGCATGACCAAATTATGCTGAAATTGCTGATATGTGTTGAAAGAATAAAGATCAATATGATAAGAACAAGAGGAAAACCAACAACTAACATTTTAGAAGAAGAACCCAGTTTGTAATTGATTGAAATTAAACTTGGGTATGGCGGTTAGTCTCCTGATGTGGTTTTATTTCTAATCCCTATAAAAGTTGATATGTGAAGCTGTAAAGTGAGTCAAAATGTGTTTATCTCAAGACTTACGGGTTGTATGCTTGGCAGAACATTTCTTACAGAGACAGTATCAAGCTACTGCTTCAACTGTTAGTTTAAATAATCCTGTAAAAATTACAGATAATACTCTAATTAAAAACATTTTTTCCATCAAGTAAATAATTTTAAAGATGTCTGTGGCTGATATGATGGACATTACAAATGCTGCTAGCACCCATCTGGGCCCATGCCAGCAGCATGCTAATGTATAATTTTATATAATTAATCAATTAAATAAAAATAATCTTTGAAACAAGCTATAATAAGAGTTGTATAATGCCAGTGCTACCTATTATTTTCCTTATTGCTTTATCTACTCTGTCTCACTAAATATTCTACCAGGTCCTTGCTGAGTAATAAAGTGGCAGTCCTGATAGTTTCATGACAGAACTGTAGATGAGCTACAGCTGAACAATTCAATTAATTCCAGTTTCTCCCCGTGTTAACCATTTCTTGCTGCTATAAAAAGCATTGAACCAGATCCTTTCCTAAGACCCAGTCACTTCATGGCTTGCAGCAATCCTCAGCCTTTAGATGACAACCACAACTGAAACAAAATGCTCTTGAGATGGCAGCTGTAGCCAGAAGGGTCCTCACTGGCACTTTCTGCTGGTGTAGACCTGACCTCCTGCAGAAGAACCCTCCAGGCCTCCCACTGCAGAGGTGCTCAAGCTCTGGTAAATCACATTAACTCACGCCAGGTCTGGGGCCACTTTGTGACAGTGCCTTTTCCCCTTCCTTCAGACAAAAAGCTTTTGCTAGGGAGTATAAGTGCTTTCATTACTAAGTTAACAGCTAACAGAGTAAACACTACTATGTACTGAAATGTGTGACAGCTGGTCTTCATGTTGTTCAGTCCCTCTGAACAACTGGTGAGGCTTGAATTTGTCTGGAGGGATTCTAAGAAAAACCACAAATACGCTTTTAAAGCAGTATCTTTTCCTTTTAAGGATGAGGTTCCTTATTCAACACAGACGATGGTCATGTCGCATGCTCATCCACCTCCTTATGTCCCAGAGGGCTGCAAAATGGTTGGAAATTGATTTCCCTCTACAGGGTGTTCACTACCAGACACTCATCTGGAGAGCCTGCAGGCTGGAGTATGAGTGCTTGGAGAAACTCAGGGTCAAGCTTTTACATTAAAAAACTCCTCAGACAAAAAAATGCCACATGGTCTTGCTCTACCGAGATGGAGCACTGCTCAACTTGAGACACAGCTCACACTGCTACAGGGAACATGTCTGAATTTGGCGAGGTACAGAGGAGCAGAACAATAGGTAGCAAAAAGTGCAGCTACTTCCTTGTGCTTTAGTCTTTCAATGCTTTTTCAAGGTGTTTAATTCACTACAAAGCCTCAAATTAGTGTTTAAAAAGTGTTTTACAGCGTGACTTTAAGAAAGCAAGACCTTTTTTTGCTTCCTCTTCCTCTGCAGAGCAGCTCTTGCACTGCAACCCTTCACAAAGCTCAGATAAGAATTTCTATATAAAGTCCTGATTTCCACACTGGCAGAAGAAGTAGACCTTAAAGCTTCAGCACTCTACATCCTCTATAAAATAAGCTTATTTCTATTTACCATCTACCTGGGTAGGGCTTAACATGCATTAAAATCAGCCATCAAATTCATCACCATCAGTGCTTCCAGATTTACACTGCTGTAAAGGAGAAATACTTGGCCCATATGGTCTTAATTCCTATTTTCCCTTCAGTGATTGAAATGGTTTATTTCATTTTTCCCAGGTGTGAGGCCTACTGTCTCCACACATCTATAATTCTATTAAACTGGTCTTCCTCCTTAATATCCCTTTAAAATTACGTCTTCTAGTTCACTGGTATATAAGGAATCTTCATTGCAAGTAGAGAAATAAAAGATACCCCAAATGAAATCTCCCACCCTACTGCATAACATAGCAGCAATTGCTACACTTACACGCAAGCACCATCCAAGTGTGACCAGGGGAAGTTTGTGGTTTGAATAAGTGCAGGGATGAATTAAGCCAGGAAATACGTGGCACTTCAGCCAAAGGCTGCTCAGAAGTACCGTGCCCATGGTAGCTGTTTCTATACTCTAAGGTAATGTGTGCTCAAATGCTTTGCTGAAAGGATGTTGGTTATTCAGCATCTGCAAGGATCATCGTTGCTGGTACTTAAAATATCACAACAGGAGGATAGGGGTGAGCAGTCAAGCCAGGAAAGAGACCACGGCCCCATGGAAGCCATGTGCAGGTATCTTCTGAGCTCAGTGTCCTGTGACAACATCAGATTATCTAAGTCTCCGTCTTTTCCAAGAAATGGCACACGTAATGCCCTTTTTCTGGCGAGTTCTTGTTGCTTTGCATTACTTGGAGGAAAAAATTGCCCACACAAATGAGAGATGAGAGAGAACTGAACTTTGGGGGTAGCACAAAACCCAAAATAACAGAAGTGAACAGAAAATCTGGAAGAGAACTGCAATAAACCTGACCTGACATCCTTCACAAAGGGCATTTTGTCTTCTGCATGCATTTACAAACATTTTGTAAACCTTGAAGAAAGAAATTATACATCTCAGCCTCACCTGGGGAAGAAAGAAACCAGAAGAGAGCTGCTGCCCTGCCTAGACGATGACAGTTTTCTCCAGGATGCTGACCTCAGGAGGGTGAAGTTTCCCCCTTTTTCACAACTCAGTATATTGCAAATGAAATCTATTGGCTCAGGCAGACAGAGTGGGGAAATTCTATTTCAGTCAGCCAAGATCGATGAGCAGACTACTGACCGGTAAAAAGAGTCAAGAATTAGCAAAGCAAAGGACTTTTTAATGGAACTTTGTATTGTCGATCTCCATCTGCCATCAAGAGTCTTCAGTCACAGCATGAAATTTATTCAGACATTATAACCACCTAGCCTTACTCTGACATTGAGACTTAACATGCCTTCTCTTGTTAATATCATTCAGCAACAGCTGCATTATATTACCTGTCAAAAACTATTAATCCAATTCTGTTTTCATGTATATTTGTAATTTCATTGCCAACCACAGTCAAATGATTCTGTAAGATATATTGATTTCCTGAATGAATTAAATTAAAAGTATCAGTCATAAGTTTTACAGACAGTGGAGGATTTTCAGGTACTCCTGGTTTTTTGCACTCTTCTATTCGCAATAACTTGCAGATAACAACCAGGGAACAGAGATGTGCTACTATGAGGAGGGGTTGGGGTGTTTTGCTTCATTTTACTTGCTTAGAAGAACTGTGGCATAGAGCCAAATATCCTCGCTTTGCTCAGATACTGATTCCACCTCATTTTAGGAGAGGTCCATGTGCAAAATACTATTTCATCACAACTACTCATCTGAGTAGTTCCCAGAATCAGAGCTAACCAAGTCCATTTAACAAAACTGTTCTGTGTGCCTGCCCTTGCATTCATATCATAAGACCCAACGTGCAGCACATTACTGCCCATTTCCCACGACATTCAATGATAGGCTTCTACAAACTTAACCAAGGATGGATTTGAGCTTCACACCCCATTTACAGAATGCCTTATTTATAAAACTTTGCCCAGGTCATACAGCGGAGCACAGACAGCACTTGGCCTTCCACAACTGAGTTGCTACATGGAGAAAAGCGCAACACATCTCCCTTATTTAATGAGTATTTACCATTCACATCTTGCATCCACAAAGAGAATTTAATACGTAAATAACCTAAGATGGGCTTGTTAAAAGGCAACTGGAAATCTTGGTCATTGAACCCAGGAGTCTCGAGGAAACATGACACTTTTCAAGCAAGCCCTCCTCATAATTTTCCTCAAATGAAATTATAATAAAGTTCACCATGTCTAAAACAGAAATTAAGCCCACAGGGACTTCAAAAGTGACAAATGGATAAAAGACATGTTAATATGAACAGATAGTTGCCTTCAACCCAGAGTGGGAAGTGCCAATCACCTGGAGGTAACAGACAGTCCCTCTCACAGAATCACAGAATCACAGAACGTTAGGGATTGGAAGGGACCTCAAAAGCTCATCCAGTCCAATCCTCCTGCCGGAGCAGGAACACCCAGATGAGGTTGCTCAGGAAGGTGTTCGGGCGGGTTTTGAATGTCTCCAGAGAAGGAGACTCCACAACCTCTCTGGGCAGCCTGTTCCAGTACTCTGTCACCCTCACTGAGAAGAAGTTTCTTCTCAAATTTAAGTGGAACCTCCTGTGTTCCAGCTTGTGCCCATTACCCCTTGTCCTATCATTGTTTGTCACCGAGAAGAGCCTGGCTCCATCCTCGTGACACTCACCCTTTAAATATTTATAAACATGAATGAGGTCTCCCCTCAGTCTCCTCTCGATGACATTCAAGTGACTGCTGAGGGAAAGTAATTCTTTCTGAAATTTCTTCCTCCCAACTCCCTTCAAGTGCCGGCCTACAAAAGCTTCCTCATCTCTCCTCCAGCCCATCTCAAGGGCATCCTGTAGACGGCCCAGTGTTTGGAAAATGCTGCATTACAGAGGTTCAGCTCCTGCACAGGAGCACAGTTGAACGGTGAGATAGAGTGAATATGATCCATCTCTATTTGATAATGCTAGTGAGAACGCCCAAATGACCCCGGAGTTGTTCATCCCTCAAGCTCATTGCCTCCATTCCCTAGGACACACATTCACCTATCATCGTTATTTGCAGGCTGTAAATCTTCCCCATCTTCCAAAGGACAGAGATGCAAAATGAAGCTTGTTTTCAAAGACCATGCTGCCAGTAGCTAAGACAGATGCTCCTCAGAATGACACCAAATGAGCTGTGGAACACAGGCCGTTAGGAGTTGGACCTCGTGTGCAATACATCAGGCTTGTAGCAGTCAAGACACAGCCCTGTGCAGGTAAGGTTTATCGCAGGTTTGTAGGACAGGTGTGAGATGTTGCAGGGCTGGGTAAAACAGCAGCTGAGCAAAGCATTGCTGCCTGCACCCCGGCTCTGCAGCTGCAAGCAGCACAGAGCTGTGCCCACGCAACACTGACTCTACCTGGCAAACACCACATTTCCCAAACAAGTGTTACCACGTCAGTAGACCACATAGAGAAAGATGCATGCACAATAATGTATTTTGCCATGTTTTTCACCGAAATATCTAGGGAGAGTTTGCCCCCTGCTATTTATTCATGAATGCAAATAGATCTCGGAGATGATGAAGGGCGTCAAAAAAAGGATAAGCCCTCATCTCCCCCTCTCTCTCTTTTGGTCAACCTAACCTTACCCAAGTCATTTCTCAGCAGAAGTACAGAACAGAAAGATCCTGAGATGGGCTGAAAGAGCAGGTGCCTCAGTCTGGAGATGTGCTCCACACCAAAGGAGGGAAGAAGTAGAAATGTATGGCAAAAATATTTGGATTTCCAAAGGTGATGTCAAGCAGCAGAGACTTGAGAAATGGTGGGTCCTCACTTGAAGGAGTTCCCAGGAGAAAAGGCAAAGCAAGAATCAGAAAGTTTATTTCAGCGCTTGTAGTTGTATTGGAGTCAGGGAGATTTATGCAGACATTAAGGACACTAAGAGAGAAGGCTACACTATTTTCGGTTCAAAGGAGTGGCAGTCTAGGTAGGAAGCCTAACTGAGCACAGGAAGAGAAAAGGCATGTCTTAGAAATGATAACAAAAATATAGTCTGTCCACTGCCTGAAGGAGGGAAGGGAATTGGGGTAAGACAGAAGGAGATGGTATCTAGGTAATAGGCCTAGGTCAAACTGAGCATATTTCCTATATGTTACCCCTGATACCTTATTACTGAGGTTAGAAGCAATGATTTCACATCACTTTCTTTCAGGCAGTGCAACTTGGTAATTTCTCTAGGATCATCTTGATTTTGTTCTCCGCTCTGACCTCCAGCTCTCTGTGTTTGGTATCTCCTCAGTGAATTTTTCTGTAGCCATTGTGAATAGCAAAACGATGCTACTCCTACTCGCAGTATTCCCAATTCTGCTGCTGCTATTTGCTCTGGAACTGAAGCTCTTTGCTTTGGGCATATTGACTCAAGGCTCCCATGGCCCAAAACTGCGCTTTAGCACTGTTTGTAAAATTGAACACTTACAGAAATGCTTCATCTTTCACACACAGCCTGCACTTACAGTCAGCTCCTTGTGAAACAACTAGAAATATTCCTCAGGAAAGGAGCAATTCTGGCTTTCTTTTTCTTTTCTTCTCTCATTTGATGAAATGAGAAATAGGAAATTAATGCACGGTGAAAGCAGTGCCTTAGCTCAGGCTTGACTCGGGCATGTGAGAGGTTTCCTCCCTTCACCATCCCGCAGGACACTTAACATCTTTACGAGTATGTAAGTACTAGTACTGGCATCCCATCACACTAAGTGCTGCAGACTGAGTATTTCACAGAGTATATAGGTACATAACTCCTTTCCTTCCCTCCTTACCTTCTTCTTAATATTCTCCATCCCCTTCAAAGGGACTTGTGCAGCTGGTTGAGGAAGCTAGAAATAAATCCCAGTCAGAGTCAGACTGCCAGCTTATCGGAAAAGGCAGCCTCCCCTCCCCACGCTGGGACCTCCCCACTCTGAACATTCGGGTGCAGCTCAGCGCTGTGCTGCAAAGGGGAAGGCTGGACAGCTCGCGCCTGTCAGCTGCACAAACCCCCAGGTGAGCGGGGCTGCCACTGGGAACCATCACTGAGGGATACAAATGGGTAACAAACCACTGCTGGTGGAACGGCTCCGAGTCACAGCACCATGGGGCTCAGACACAACCTCTGCACAGCCAGTGCTGCTGCCTGGGACCCCAGGAGCTCCCCAGGGAGCGTGTGAGTCTGCTGGAGCTTTTGTCCCCAAATAACCACGTGAAGCCTCAGCTGGAAGAGCAAACAACAGCGTGCACATATTAAAACAGCTACGACGGAGGAGGAAATCGCCTTTCATTAATTTTCCATAAGTGGATTACACCAAGCAGAGTGTAAACACTCCCATGGGCACCAATTACCAGGCTTATTCTATAACTGAATTGTCCTAAACAAGCACCATTTTAATTTGAATATCAAATACTTTACACAGCAGGAAAGGGAAGGAATAAACCAACCTAACAATGCATTTGTTACGGGTTTCTACAAAATTGCTGTGGAAACCTCGGAGTCCCCAGTGGATTGTGGATATTCTCTTTGCATATGCTCAGGCTGCACATCTCGCTCAATCAGATAAGAGGCAGCACGGGCACATGCCAGCTATTGTACTGTTAACAAAATTGCTCAGAATTTAAGGAGGGGCCAAATTAAAAAAAAAAAAAAAAGGAAACAAAAAATCTCACATTTAATTCGATTTGGCATTATTCTCTTTTTTTTCTTTTAAGAGACTAACTTACTAGACCTATATTCTTCTTCTAAATATCTTGATGAAACTAGCATTTGTGTATGATTTTTCTTTAACAAATTGGAATAAATAAATACCTCATATCTCCAGGAATGAGTGAAGCCAGCAGCATTAAAGAAACAGTATGCAGCATTATCCAGATCGGTTCACCATCATAACAGAAGTACACATTCCCATGAAGATCTGGGGCTCTCTTCTCATTTCCTATCCAGTCTCTATCTTGTTCCTGAATGATCATTCCAGCTTCTAACCCAGTCAGAGGACATCATAGCTCCCGCACATGATGAGCTACTAGACAGAGATGTTTGCTTGCTGCTATGCAGTACAGGCAAAAGCACGAATCGCACACAATAAAATGTTGAGGCCATGTAGCCTAAGAAGCGAATTGGTGAATTCCAGTTCTCACTTGTGGAACAGGAAAGCGTGGTACAGAGCACTTGCCTCCCATGAGACCTGAGCCAAAGAAAACCAGAACCAGTCGGAAAGAACCGCCAAGGAATGAACCTTTGAGAATAGTTTGGTTGTCGTCAGTCTGCTGGCAAATTTGAAATTAGTTGGTGAATTCAGTCCCACCATCATTAGCAATATCAGCAAAAGGCAAAAAGATTGTAAAGATTAAATAGAAATGAGATAATAAAATGTTCTACTCTGGCACAGGAAGACACAGAACTTTAGGGGACACCACAACCTTTTCAATCCTGGTAAAACACAAAGTTTTGTGCTCATACTTGCACGCAGTAGAGCTGGGGCTGCCACAGATCAACCCTGGTAAGTCTTGGCCTTGTTCACAGACATTAAAGCCCCGTGATTCCCGTTTGTGGAACTGTGAATTTGAAACCTATTCAGTCTGAAGAAAAGGTCTCAGAGGGAGGCTGGGTTATCTCAACTTAAAAAGTGGAAACTGAGTTTAACTAGCTTACTCAATGGAGTTCATGTACATAGTCTGAAGGACATCCACCTCTTAAACATCAGGGCTCCTAGCTCTTAATCTTCTCTCTTGTAGAACATCCATCCTCCAGAAACAGTAACGATGCTGGGAAAAAGCATCAGAAAGTATGTGTCTCGATCTAAATCTTCAGCACATTGACTGATAAGGCAGATTTGCAAGAAGGTATTCAGAACCTTTATTGGTATAAATTCAGCAATCCTGCCACAGGACACTCACCAGTGCAATAAGCACCACACTTTAAATTGAAAGCAAACGGTTCTCTGTACAGTTCTTGAAGAAATAATTTGGTTCCTAGGTGAAAACAATGTTGTTAAATGTCTTTCAAGCTCTGAATACTAAACAGTCCTTTTTTCGGGCCAGTATATTTTGGGTTCGTTTTATACATCACATAGATGAATGGGCAGGAAAGAGCAGCCTTCTTGAAACCGAGTTTGGTCCTTGCCCAGAACCATTATTCATTTCCACGTGGCAACAGCAAGAACTGCATGTTCTCCACTTGTACTTCCAAGGTCAAAAGAAAAGGCCCTAAAGAGAAATATGGGGAGACATTTTTACATGTAAAACAGAAGCCACGACATTTCCTTTTCTGCAGTTTCATTAAGCAGAAGAAAACTCAGCAATTACTTAAGATGGTTAGATTCAGTCTAATAACCAGTGTTGGCAAAGGCCAAGCCACAGTACCTTTCCATTAACATCTACCTATATGAGGGCAGGATTAAGCAAGTGGATCAACAAGACCCTAAAGGAAAGAGTTTTTTGACATCTAAATCACAGTAGCAGAAGTTGAGCCTCTTCCTCCTCCACACAGGCAGATTCAAGGCAATCAGCCCGAGTGTTTCTGCCGCTACACAAGTGTCTGGGCATCCTCTCTCCATCCGCAACCCCTGCAGTGCCAACCTGTGTCCTTCGGATGCTCCTCCCTTTGCCCGTGAGTAGCTTGAGCCAGCCCTGCATGGCCACGGCCTACAGTACTACTGTACAGACATTTCCCCTTCATCACTGGTTTTTAAGGCTAATATGTGTCACGTTTCACAGAAAGAGGTGAGGACTACAAATATCATGAGCCAGTTGCAGGTACCATTTCTTTCCAGACTTTGCCACCACTGAATAAACAAGAAGGGCAGGCACAGGATATAATTTTTAGCCTTTCCTGTGGCTGTCAAGGAGCCAAAGCAACTCTCATTCATTGTACATGCACTGTTTTTGTATTCTGCTGCCTGCCTGGATCTCGCCAGAGCACACACTTCTCATCCAGCCCCATCCATTGCTGCCAACCCAATGGAAAAGCAGCTCAGATCCCTGCTCCAACACAGACTTCCCATGCGACCTTCTCCTGGTCACTTCACCTCAGTTCCTCAACCAGGGAAACATCCGTGAGCTCTCACTTCAGCAGAGCACTGAGAGGATAAAATACAAGTCACTGAAGCAGGTAAGTTACCAAACACTGAGACAACGATTAAGGATGGCCCTGTATTTTCCATCTATTTGGTTGTGCACGTTATGCTTTACTACACAGGTCACAAGACACTGTCCTCGTATTTGCACAGTCACCCTATAGCCCCTGTGACCGCCACTTTATCCAAGCAGCTTGCATACAGCTGCTTTCTGCTCCAAGACACATCCACGGTCTCTAGTTCAGCCTGTGTGATGAAATATCCTGGATGAAAAATAGGAGCTATGAATTTCAGGCTCAGCAGAGAAGCTCCCTGTATATTTACAAGCCCAAGTCTAACCTTTAAAAACTCTCCTTTCCCCAGTGCAGTTTCCTTCAACAGGAAGTCATGGATAAAACACAGAGAAGCTGCTAATAATAAAATGGTCAGGCAGAAAGAATAGATTTGGATTTTTTTTTTCCTCATCACTGATAGCACAGTGAAATAGCAAAGAAGCACCAAGAATTTATTTACCGGTCTTCAGTACTTCACATCCTGCTGTTTCTCTACCCTCAAACAGGACCCTGTGGGTTTAATTAAGTTTTCAGAGGAGGCTTGGGAGATATGATTTCACTCAGTCTATGTCATTTATTCCATGTTTTCTACAGATGCATGGGGAAAAACCTACACAGCACAATAAATCAAACATGGTGCTGGCAAGCAATACACTAGGCAGACATGGCAAAACTCCCTTGTTCTAGTGTTCTAATGCTGCAAGGGATGACCACAGCTGAGGGAAGTCCAGAAAGCCTCCACCTGTACAGGGCAAGGCAGTGCTTAAAACTTGGCATATCACGGACATCATTCTTCACCAAGAAATGGGAGGAAGGTGCAAACAAGTGCCCTGGTGCACCTTTCCTCCCTCTCTTGCCACATCCAAATGGCACTACTTATCCCTGGACATCTCTATTAAGGCTGGCATTTCCAGTCTCACATCTGAGACTCCCACAGCCCATAAAATAATGCTACGATCTGGACAAATCACCCAGTAGTACGTCCAACACAGTACTCAGACCTTTCAAGATGCAAATGGACACCTGCAATTGGGAGTTCAGCACTTGCAAAATCAACTAACAAACAGATTAGGATCTTGAGACAAGTTAACAGTTCTACGTATTTGGCTCTGGACATTCTGCTTCAGAATTTCACCTGCATTATAGGAAAACATGAATATCTGACCTCTGAGGGACAATGTGAAGGACTAAAGAAGTGTTCAGATACTATAGAAAAATGCATATGCGCATCAGTGCTTGCAAAGACAGACACTCATGAAGATTAAGTCTTCTGGGCCCACTTTCCTGACAAGACACAGAGCACACCTGCTCTCTCTTGACTCTCTTCTCTTGTGTGCACACCAATCACTGTCTTTCCAGAGGGAACTCCTCTACCTCGACTCATTCAATCCATCTGCTGGCCAAGAGGAGTTTGGACCTAAAGCCCTTGAGATTCTTCTGGGACAGATAAACATGAGGAAAGTTGTCGTACTCGAGCTTTTCTAACTGAAAATAAGCCACCACCCAGCTTATCCTTTTAAGAGTGGTTGATTACTAGCAGCCCATCTGAATTTCCAAGCAGTTTTGCTTTGGCATTTTAGACCACGTGCACTGCCATTTTCTGCAGCTATCTTAAATGAAGGAGCTTAACCCAACCTACCCAATACCTTAGAAGAACTCCACAAGTAGTAAGAAGCTCAGTAATCATGCTTTGAGACAGATTAATATCAACCCATATTTGAGGAACACAACGAGATTTCCAGAACAATAAATGAAAATGGTTCCCAGCCCTAGACCCTCTGCCTACTTCTGTAGGGGGAAAAAAAAATATCTTGGAGGCCACTGTTGGTGTATTTTTCAATATTTTAAAAAGTGACTGGGTTTATTTTCTCTCACTGTTGTTTTTAAGCCTACACCCTAGAAGCCTGAAAATGAAATATATTTCTTTATCAATTTCTTGTCTTTCTCCTCCTCTGCCACCCACGCACAGAGGTTTGCTTATTGAGGTCCATTCATGTGTAGGGGCTCCTGGCATTGATGTATTTTGTTAGCAGGATGGAGGGTTCTTTTTTATTTATTTATTTTGCTTAGAGCAGACTGGCACAATAATTTAGGCTGGCAGAACGAGCAGGTGAAGATGATCCCAATTTTGCAAGCAGAAACAAGCAGAGCCAGCAATGATCTCACATATCTGAGACCTTGCAGCAGGCTGTGACACAAACAAGCTCAGGACTTCCAGACTGCAATTCTGAGCCAGTCTTGTTATGACTGTGTTGTGACTGAGGACCCAGAAGTAAAAGGTTTCACTCCCTTTTGAAAGTCTATTTCGTGAGGTTTTTAAGAACTGTTTTTACTGTGACTCCCAGAACAATTAGACTTGGAGACCATGCACAGGGAGAGCGTTCTCCCTTAGTCCCATGCACAAGCATTCCTACAGTTTTGTGCTTTTCAACTTGTTGTTGAAAAGCAAACCCTACTACATCACACAACTCAATGTCCTTAAGGAAAAGTAAGAAAGCTCTCTCTTATGACATTATGGTATCTCGCAGACAGGGAGGACAAGAAATATTCTGTGAATATCGCTTCCAGAGAAAGAGACAGCTGCCAGGCTTAATCAAATCAGTACAAACATCTTCCTCTCATCTGTGCCTGAAATTAAGATAAACACCAAAGAAACCGATTAAGGAAAATTTTTTATACAAGTTAAACTGTTACTTACACAGGTGCAACTGTTTTTAGCCCTATGTGAGAGTAAGAAATCAGAATCATTCTGCCATTTCCAAACCAAACTCTACTGTGAAACTTATTTACACAATGAACAACACGGCCCATCCGAGGGTGCCAGTTTCCAACGTTCTTTATAGCCATCCATATTAAGAGCAGATCAGGGAATGACATACAATTACTGCCATTATGACCAGCTAGACACAAGCACTTGATCAGAAGCCCAAATGCTTCAAGTATAGAGAGCCAACAGATAGACAACGTGCATTTCAGCAGACAGAAGGTGAACCATGCCATGGGTGCATGTGGATCACTTAAATGCTGTCCCTTAAAACTGTCTTCTACTGTAGGGTCTAGACAACGCAGAAGGCTATGAGTTCAACCGAGTCCCTCCAGATTTCTCCCCAGGCCAGAGAACCAGCATCCTGAATTCTCAGAGGGAAACATTAACACTGCATTAATTACTAATTTTGAGGCTGCATCACCCAGCTTTTCAGCAGCCAAGGACAGTTGGCATCCAAATTTTAGTTGGTCAAAGACACATATCATGGTAAAGCATTCAGCTCACCCAGTGATTCTGCAGTGTGTAACACCAAGCCAAAAAGTCATCTACCATACAACTGTCTTCTGTACTGCTGTAACTCCCTGATCAGGCTACCTAAAAAAACCCTGTTATTTTGGTTTTTTAAGGGTTTTTTTCTATTCCAGAGAGATAGAAAGCTGTTCCCAATGCAGACAGATGAGGTTCTGCTCCAGCAGCAGAATGTTTATCATCCTCTGCCCACCCAACTGGTAGAGAACTTCCAAACACAAATTTGGAGAGAAAGAAAAGCTGCTCAGAGGATGAACCTCTCTCATCAGTGATAATCTTATCATGTCACATTTCCACCAGGCAGCATCTTAGTAATTATCAACCGTGTTAATGATGGGCTTTAACTGGAAAGTTAAGATACAGGATTGATCTCGGTAAATCTGTCTTATGCAATTCATCTTCATTGACATTTACTTCAGAGTAAATCTATCTAACACAGCTCTTTGCATGCGAGTCACTTGCAGGTAAAATATGAGCACTTGCAGCAGTAGGGAGTAGCTCTCTGTTCCTCCAGGAAGCTGGATACACACCAGTTCAACTGCTCCCCTTCCAGCTGTTTATCAGTTCACTAACACCACTTAGTGCCTCATTCAAAACTCGCTCCATACAATTAACAAAGTGTGATTTGTTTATAAGTGTACCTGCACAAGCTTGGAGTGAATGCTTAGCTGTAGCACACGCACTTAAAGCACTGTCCACAGGCTCCTGTACCACAGGTAAATCAGCTTTTGAGCTGGACTGGCTCTGGGGATCCCTTAGCAGGTACAAGCACCTTCCAAGCCTTTTGGCTGAGATCACTCCCAGTATGGCTTTGATAAAAGATACATCATCTCCCATCAGGTTGTACATCCTGCTTCTTTCAGAGGAGAAATGTCATGATTCATTAGGCCTCTTCCATCCCTGGCATTATTGAGTAGGATTTGAATAATTTAAACAGAAGTTAATTGTGGTCAGAAGCAGTCTGATAACTTTCATTAGATGCAAACTCTTTGGAGAAAAGAGGAAGACTTCATCTTCACTTTTTAAAAGAGCAGCAATATTTATCTGAAGGAACTAACATGAAGTAGGGATCCTATAGCAGAGGCTCGTGGCACTCTGCTGCAAGATAGGGCCACCAAAGCAAACCCAAGGGAAAGGCTCAGGGTTGATCTTAGCTTTAGCCTTGATCTCCTCACCGAGGCACCACACATTAAAATTTGTTCAACAGGGGTCTTTCTCCTGCAAACGCCTTATCATGCCCCTGATGCATTGCAGAAACCTCTTGCCCTGCTGCAGACGCAGGGCTGCCACGCAGCTCCTGCTGAGGAAGGACTATGCAATATCAGTAACTTCAGGTTAAAACACACCTTTTAACTCCAGTATCTCTCTCATGGATGTATCTGCTAGCTCATAGGCATCTTTGCAAGAGCTTTAGCTTGTGCATGAAGCCATTTTGCAGCAGTAATTTGCACACAAATAGAAGGTATACATTTCAGACCTCCCTGAACACATGCACGTGCTTATATCTAGACAAGACTGCATGTGTAAAATCAGTCCTCTGCCTGGGAAAGGGGGAGCATGCTCAATGTCTTGCACTCGAATGGACCCTGCCTGGAAACAAGAGCTTGCTTAGACACACACTGGTATTTCCAGTGAACAACAGCACTTCTACAATAATAAGGAAAACTCAGAAGAAATCTGAGAACACAGAGTTTCGGACATTGCTTCAGGTCTCTTGTAATATCACAGATTATTATCCTTCCATATTTGTTAGATTAGTTTGGGAGAAAGAGGAGGGATTGCTGAAAATTGGCTTTTAAATCTGGCTTCCCCTGAGAAAGATGGTCATGCTCTGAGGTTTGTGGTATTACTTGATAAGCGGTGATTAAAACAGTAATCCCGAATTGTAATCAAAAAGCAGTCAAGGCTCTGAAATTACTTTTTACTAAGCTTTTTTCCCTTTCAAAGACAGCCCTGTACGGGAAAAGATAATAAAACCACAGACGCCATTCCAATTTCATTTAGAAATATTTGATCCATTAATTTATAGTTTGGAAAGGTTTTTCCTCTTTTATTTGTCTTTAAATCCCTGTCAAAAGTGGGTCTACAGTCTAGGAGGATGGAGGAAATTCTTTTTGCTGCAGCTGTTCTCTCTGAAAGAACACCTGATATATTTATATATCAAGCACAGTAGGCAGTAGTGAAAAGGTTTCCCCTTGCCCACTGAAATGTTGGCTAAAATCATCCTTACCCATGCTTTCCCAGACAATAAAATGTCAGGCTGGCCCTCGGACTGTTAACAGCATAAAGCCTCTCCTAATGGAATGGTGTTGAGATTTCTGAGAACAAAGCTGACGCTGCCTTGGTTTCCTGAGCAGAGTTCGCTGCTCTGACTGCAGGACAGTCCCTGCTCAAGACACCATGCAGAGCGGCTGTGTCCCATAACTCCTGCTCCTGTTCAGCCGGAGCATCCGCTCGTGTTTTTCTCATCAGATGGAAAGCACAGGCAATCACTCATGACAGTTTGATTTTCCACATAGCAAATGGTCAAACTCGCAGTTTGTTTTCAAAGGTTATGCTTCTAGAATAAAAATACTAGCTATGGGATGGTCTAGCACAGACGCTTTTTAAAATCTCAGAGGTAAGTACAAAACTCTCAATAAGTTTGGACATTTTCTGTACTTCTGTGCAATAATTTTTGATTTTTTTTTCTCTCTTTATGCTGATTTTGCAAGAAGACAGAAATAAAACTCATCGAGCTGTAAAAATCAATAGTGATGCTTCGCCCTGTGTAATAGAAAACCTGCAGAAGTTTATCAAGCTGAACTGCAAAATTCACAAAGGACAGCGGGTCATCTCTGGCCGCAGAACGAACTCCAGCCACTGCTTTTATGTCACAGTCTGACCCCACACTCAAGTCTGAGTCTTTAGGGACACAACAAGGACACTACATGGTGTTGTGTTTTCCCAAATATGCCCTTATAGCTCTGGAACCACACTTATTTCATAGACAACTTAGAGATTTCTACTTAGTAAGTGCCACTTATGGGCTAACCCAAAACTTATTCACACAGCTCACACCACTCCAAGTCCCCCATTTCCTTTAAAGATCCACTGAGTACTTTTCTAATTGTGTCTCCACATTACAGCTTTCAGTGTGACATTTCCCCACTGTCCCTTTCCGAAAGCAAGCTGCCTCAGGAAATGCGATGGGCTGCTCCAGATGCGGCGGAAACGCGGATCAGGCTGAGATAAAATGGAAAACCTCTGCAAGGCACCTCCCGTCCTGAGAGCCTCTGCAATAACGGTGGAGAGAGACTGCTGCGTGTTGATTCACAGTCAGACTCCTCAAGAGGCCCACGAATGAAATTATACATCCTTCATTTACAGAACTTGAGGAAAGCAAAGCTATAACATGAACTTTTAAGAAACAAGTTTTCTCAGTGATAAATGTTTCCCTTCTGTTCCATTTAACGGCTAGGTAGTGAGGATGAAGACAAAGCACATGTTTTATCTGTGGATTAAATTAAGCCCTGGATTACAAACCGTAATTGAACATAATTATTCCCGTAGTACAAAAATTTAAGGTTGCCCTCATGAGGCAGAATTTGCCCCTCAGAGTAGCATTAACACGATCAAAATGATTATCTCCTACTAATGCACATTCTGGCATACTATTTTCAAGAAACGAGAAAAACATCTTCAATTTCTTGTGGAGGGACAAAAAATCCCAAGATACCTTTATGTTTTATGCTAGTCTGTAAAACTAGCAAAGTGTAAACTCTATAAAATGGCTTTTAATCTAGCACAAGTTTACTTTATACTGTGTGATACAATCATCTAGAATAAATGTTATGGGTTGTTTGGAAAACAGAAGATGAACCCTAAAAAACCTTCTCTCAATGTCTGGAGAAGAAACCCCAGCTGCCCTTCATGATCAGAAGACTTGAAATCAACTGATTATGCTATTAGCAGTGCTGGTCAGGTTCACATTTCTCTCCGTAGAAGGAAAATTCCTACTGTTCTTTGGTGCCATGAGTGCTGCCACTCATGTCAGTAGAGCAAATGAGATTTGATCTACAGAAAAATGGTTATAAGCAGAAAGATGGACATGAACATATTGAGAATCCCTCAGGATTATTTGGAATGCTAAAGGAACACTCAGAGCTTGCAAGAGCAACAGGGACCTGTATTGCCAGGCAGTAAGGGACATCAAACTTCCTTTGGAAGCATATGAGTGATTACAGATAGAGACGAGGAGAGCAAAAACCCAGCTCAGCATTACAGTGCATGCAATATTTACAGCAGCAGTGGTTGCAGTACATCAGCTCTTGCTGCTACAGTAAAAGGGAACAGCGGTCCAGAAACAGGAGAAGGATATGATTATTACAATGGAGGGGCTTTGGGTGATGGACTGCATGAGAGTCTCTCCTTAATGTGCAAAGCAGTCAGAATAACAAAAATAAGAAGATTACTCCATTCAAGACAGAAACATGAATAAAGCTGTCTCCAGGACATAAAACAAGAGCACAAAGGGCAGAATGAAACACCCTACAGGAAAACCTTGGTGAGCAGAGAATGAAACTGCAGGTCAAACGTGCTGCATAGGAAGTTGATAAACCAAAGGAAGGGCTGTAAGAATACACCAAGGAATGCTATAAAACATACAGCTCTCACGACCTGCATGGCACTAACAAAGAGCATTGTTGGGTAACCTACTTTTTGTTTCTGGGACTTTTTTGGGATTATTGCTTATATAATTTTATTTTTTTGCAATAAATGTAACAATATGCAAAAAATTTAAATGCATGATAACCATTTATGTTTGACTTCTGTAAGACACAGGCATCTCCAGATGTGGACAGAGAGCATATGTACCACATACTATGCACATGCACACACATATTTCTGCCACGCACAAACTTGGATAAAGGTTGGATTGTGTCATTAAACTGAGTTTAGGATCATTCATGACACATCAGGATCTTACTGTGCTACAGACAAGCACAAACCAAAGCAGAAGTTTCAAACAACAGAAGATGAACTCACAATGGATCACAAGGAAGAAAGCAAGATATGACTGGCTGACAAAAAATATAATTTAAGCAAATACACAGTGTGGCTTTGGTCAATTTTCCCTGGCATCGTTGCAAAGGACAGTTTGAAAAGTATGATTTGAAAGAAATGAACAGTAAAGCTCTATGGACTTTTAAATGAAAGCTTTTCTAATTCATCTCAGAAATCACAGGTCCTACTTCCATTCATATATACTTGAGACTTGCTGTAACAGCAGCTCTGTATATATACATCTATAAGGCAGAACACAGCTGTGTGTCCAGTCCTGCTTCTCCTTGTAAGCAAGTGAATTGGGGTCAGGATTTGCAAAAAGAGAAAATTCTTGCCCTACATTCAAAAGGTAAATAATGACTCTGACCCACTGTTCTGCCCCAAGACAGCGCAGGCTGTCCCTTATCCATCACTCACTCTCGTACCATACAGAGCAGTACAACCCAGGGAGTAAATTAATCATTTTCTCTGTCTGCAGCATACAGAATATGAACTGCTCTGGTGAGTGACCACTTCTTTATAAGATAAAGTTAATCAATAAAGATAATTAGACACTTCTGGTTAATACATCTATGTCACTGAAAAAAGCACATAAAGTCCTACTGAAATACAAACAAACACTGGAACAAATCCAATAGGTATAGCTATGACCCAACTATATGAAATTGAAAAGCACAGATTAAAAATATCGTATCGTTCACTCCAGCCTGAACATTTCTGAACCTCAGAGGAAGTCACACACTGCCTTACCTCCCACAGTCTGGGCCACGTGGTTAAACCCCTGTGCTCACCTGCAGCCATCTAGTTTTAGTGGAGTTGTGAGCAGTTTGTGTCAAGTTACAGTTTGTCAAACCCCTAGAGCTGGCACCTGGCATCTTGGCAAAACTGGCTGAGACCAAACCCAGCTCTGTTTTGGGGCATCAGGGTCCAGCCACAAAAAAAAGCACCCTTACAAGTCTGGAACCTTCTTCACTATTTTGGAGGTATCTCCACACAGCAATTACAAAACTAGAGGTTGATTAACCTCACCCTAACACCATAACCTCTGCCTGCTCAGGCTTCCTTGCACGCAAAGAGAGCTTTAAGCAGGGGCAATTTGTCCAGAGCACAAGCGCAGCCAGAGGTGCCCACACGGCCCCTCGGAGCAGTGCTTCCTTCTGTGTCACTTACAGCTTTGATGTTCAACTCCTGTAAGCCACACAGTTCGTCTGGGATCACTTCTCAGCTCTGAGCAGGGAGGGCAAAATAAATCTCTGCAGCTAACAACAGAAATCTGTAGTGATGGAAAACACCAGATCATCCAGCTAATCTCCGCTTGTCCCACTTTAACCGAGGCTTTTCACAAACAAGTATCGATCCATTGTTCCACAGCCGCAAATCCTCAGTAATTCCCTGTGAAAAGAAGTGCTTTTTTTGTGAAGGGAAGCTTTCTTTTAACCAGGGAAAAAAAAAAACAAACAAAAACAAACAAAAACAAACAAAAACAACAACAAAAATACACACAAAAAAAGAAAAGTCTTTCTGCAGCACCATCAGCCACACAAACTTCACTTGTGCCCACACGCTGAGAGCTCTCACAAAGTCACACAAACACATCTTTGCTTCCACTTCCCCTGGTAACATTTCATTCCCAGGTCGGATCTGGACATCAACTCTTCTTATAGTTGTGCTATTGAGTGTATTCTGCTTTCCTTGCTCACACAGCAGCTTTTCACTGAGACTGCATTATAAACCTGCCCTGACTTCCTTTTTCCAAGGTAACAGAGTGTCGTGACTCCATGCGAGTTGTCACCTTCTCGTTTTTGCAAGTCCCAGTGCACAGCCACACGCAGCAGTGGCCAGCCACAGTTCCAGGGATGGTTTGTCTTTGCCTAGCAAAACATCCAAGTTTAGCTTTTCCCAATTAAGAGATAGTGCCAGCTTTAATGGAATGGAGGAGGAAGCTACACCCACCAAAACCCAGCAGGAAACCTTGCCAGAGAAAGCTTTAACAGGGGAAAAAGTACTTTGCTTTTCCCCTTAATCATTTGAATGGTAACACTGTTTTCTTTGTCAGCGCACTTCAGCATGTCCACACTAATGTAATTTTCACAAAAGTGCTTGAATCCTAACAGAAAAAGAAACCAACCTGCTGAAAAAATATACAAGTGTCAGGCTGCGGATGGAGCTGCGTAACACTGTGAGATGATGGCCACAACTCAATGAAAACATTCAGAGCACTGGAAGACCCCAAAGCCTAAAATGATCCTATGAAAACAAGCATAAGTGGGCTACCAAGCCCTTCCAAGGGTAACCACACTGCGACGCTCTGCATTGCTGTAGGGTCTCAATGACTTGCACCAGAATGGTTCAGTGGGAAAGGGGCTGCAGAAGCCCAGTCAGGACAGCGCCTAAAATTTACCACCACCACACAGCATAAAGAGGAGAAAAAGAAGGCAGGATACAAGCCAAATCCCTCTATTTTATTAAACAAAACAAAAATTTGGCTTAAAAACCCCAAAAGAACACATTTCAATATTCTTGCAAATCACTTCATAAATTAAACTTATTCAGTATGTAGTCCCTACTGAGAGGAACTCTAAAGGTCTCTGCTGCCTTTTGAAATGTCACTCATGTTAGCAGGTGGATCTCTCACCAGAAATCACAATTCTGCAGACAGCAGTTCTGGGTGAGACTCTGTTGCCTGCATCAGAAAGAGAAAGCAGATGATCACCATCTGATCCTGAAGACAAGGAATTAGAGATTTTTTTGGGTGAACAAACATCTACAGTCCAGAAGAATAAGAAGGAAAATGCTCAGTTCCTGCCATTTCCAGCACTAATTTCTTTTTGTTCTTATTTGACTCCAAATCCCGAGGTCAGAAACAATTTCACTACAATCAAAATGTCAGTTCTGCTGAAGATTAATCCATACCCTCATGTCACCTAGAAAAGTAGTTTAATTGCTTTCATTATCTTTGGAGTTTTATTATTCTAATTATCAGTGTGCTTTTATTATACTAAATATTGATCTTTCCTTCTAATTAAGCCTATAATTAAGATAGGAAGATGTTGAGCCTGTCTGTAACAAATGGCATCCAAGAGATTATAAAGCCAACTAACCCTTGGTGCCATGGAGGGAGATGGAATCAAACATCTGAAAATCTGACTTTTATGTTAGTGGCAGTTTCCAGATACAAGCAAGGACCAGTCCAATGGCAGCTGACTGATGCAGAGAGCTGCACTGCAAGGGCCTTGAGAGCAAAAGACGTTTTATTCCGTACCTGAGCTGGACTTTGCACGACACTCTCCAGGCCCAGCACTCATGTGTGCCATTGCACTGCACCGGATCAGCAGACAAATCATTCTCTTCTGCATCTGGCTGTATTATTCTGCTTCAGTGTTGAAGAAGTTATCACAGCACGTCACACTTCATTTTTAAAAAATTTGCATGGTTTCTTCTACAATTTGTGTGTGTTTTGCTTGCTTTTCACAGTGTTTCACATGTAGCACGCGCTTGCAGTAGAGTAAGAACATGCATAGTAACAAATAACAATCAGTGACACGTGATACGCTGTCTTTGTGCTCAAATTTGGACTTGAACCTAGACCTGGATGCTAGACAGCAGTGGAAGTAATGCTGAACTCACAGCATTAATGTATTTTGTAAACCTTTCAAAAAAAAAAAAGTAATCTGTAAACGTAGGCTATTAACAATTCTGTGGCAAATACATGATTAGCTCTTTATGGTGTATGATAATATTTTTCTCTTGTATTTTCTTCACAAAAAGACTCCTGTGAAATATTAATGCAATAAAATAGATGAAGGTGATGATGCTAGAGAGAAAAAAAGTTAGGCTTTCTTAACAAATTCCTCCAGTAAATTAAATCAAATAATCCTGAATTTTGAAACCTTTCTCCTTTAATTATTTGAAGTTATATCAAAAAGCATCTAGCTTTTTGTATATCGTTTTGGAATTATGTAGACAAAAAAATAAAAACAAAAATCAAGATAATTATTCTTATCCTAGAGTGAGTATAGGCATACTGAAAACAGTTCAAATCAACATGCAGGCTCCAGTATCTTGTCTTCTAGTGTATATTTGTGATTCTGAACAATGATGTGTAGGTCTTCAACAGAAATAAGTGTCCCATGCAAGGGTTTTCCATCGTGGGTGAGGGAAGAGAAGACGGAGCTTTTGCAGCTGCCTGAGTGAGCAGACACTGCCCCAGCTGAAGCAAGTCCAGCCTTACAGACAGCAGAAGCTGGTCATCATTTTTACACTCTCCATGTATTCTGATTAGCAAAAAGCAGCACTGCTGCAACTGCTGCAGCAGGATGGCCTTTGCTGGCTTCCACACAGGATCTTCAGGACTGCGTTGTTGTTTCTAGAGCAGGACAAGCTACAGAGTCCTATTAATAACACAGCACATAAAACTCTGGCAGTCCCAATGGCTTTGTTTATAAAGTATGCAAAATCCCTTAGTCAGAGATGGCAAAGAATCCAGTATCAAGCTGAGTTCTGCTGACAAAACTTTATGTACCTGAAAAAGTACAAATGGTTGTTTAATTCCTGGGGAGGTGTATTCGAAGCATCTAAGAGAAATTTCTGACTTTAATTCCAGGCCATATCTCAGAGAATGGCAGCCTTGCCAGACACCATCACTCTGCATCTTCCAGTTCCCAGCCAGATTCACTGACTGCACAGAAGTTGTGTCCTGGGAAAACCAAAGGAGCCTTCTGCATTATCACGTGCTTGGGTAGCTCGGTGCTGCTCATTTGATGTGACTGCCAATGCAGTTTTAAGACTGATTCCTAAAAGCAGATGCACAGCTTCAAAACCTCCTGGACTATCACATATGGAGATACCATCTTATTTGTTACTGTTCCAGTATGCCCAAGGCACTTGGCTCTTTCCTTCAAGGCCTACAGAATGCCAAGACAAAACAAACCCGGTGATGGGGGAGGAGGATATTCAGATTTGCTTTTCACTCTGCCATGACTAAGAGGATGAACAGGCAATAGATGCTTATTCTCAAGCAGCACATAATATTAAGAAGCATCAGAAGTGCATGTAAAAGACAAGCGTAGCTGAACGGATGAATCACTCACATGGTAACCAGCACGTTCTTGCATTTTTCATTAAGAAGCCTGAAATGCCTCCTCTCTCCTAAGGCTGGCTGTGCATAGCTAAGGGTTCTCCAGGAATCACAGAATCACAGAATCTCAGGAG
>NW_010164059.1:0-15960 GCF_000695765.1 Mesitornis unicolor
GCCGGCCCAGCCCTAAACCACGACAGTTTTAAATAAATTTCTAGAAGTCATAAGACTTAAAATTAAATAGCAAAAATGGACAACACTGGACCATACAACATAAAAGTTGACCAAGTTCAAAAAGGTCTTGCCCCAAATGCACAGATAGAGGAGGATGAGAGAAAAATCACAAGTGTGCCAAAAATAAGAAAACACAGTTACCTGTGAAGGATATCAAAGAAAGCTTGGGTTAACCACGGACAAATCCTGATTTTAATAACTGAATACTGCACAGGTTGCTCATCCCTGCTTCACCCTTGAAATAATTAGACCTAAAATGCTCATCCTTTCCCATACCTGCCTGTCAAAGCCTGCTTCTTCAACTGCAGCCACTGCTGTGTGATTCTCCCCTGTAATATCCTCCAAGCTGTGCCTTTCCATTGTTTATACAGAGCTTCATCTGTTTTCCAAAATCCTTTCTGTGATCGGAGGGTTCTGGTCCCTCGTCCCTCAGGGCCAAGCTGAAAAGGAATTCTTATATATTATTACTCTTGTTATTTAACAACATGTTTTGTATTTCCCTTGGTTTCCCTATATTTGAATACATTTACAATATTTTTGTACATATTTGCAAAAATGCAACTAGTGTTCTGTCTAGCTCTAGCTATCTATGCCTATTGCAATGGTTGAAAGTTCAAAACAATAAAATAAAATTGAAAAGCCATCCATGTATTGCAAAGCAACAAATATATAATAAAATCTAGGGTACTAATATCTTTAATGAAAACTACAATACACGAGGAAACTTACGTCCAAGAGTTAAGTATGATAATATGTAGAAGTAGGAAGAATTTTGAAGATGGCATTATTCTCATACTTCTGGGAAATGGGAAAATAAGCAATAATAAAAAGCTAGGAGAGTGGAATAAGATATTAGCCTTCATCAGTTCACTTTTTTTTCCTCATACTGGAGCCTGGTATGAAAAAAACCCCAGTTCTGAGAAACATTAAAAAAGAAAATTTCAGTAAGCTGCATTTGGTCAGATGAATCTTTGTTTACTTGTCCAAGTTTTAAATTTCTATTTCCTACAAAACATTTATAACTCTTGCAAAATCAGTTTGCTTTTACTTTATAAAGCAACAGTGCTGATATTTTCTACTTTTTCATCAGTTCGCCTGCTTCAGAAATGCCATAGCAGATGAAACACATGTAAGTGCTGTAATGTGCAAAATCAGGTTATTTATAGATATATTGATGTATATGTATGTGTTGCTATTAAAAGATTCTTAAAAAATACATTGATTTGTTTTATAAGAATGTATAAAGACACTTTCTGTGTGCAGACTAAATTATATATAATTCAATTAGCAATCTGAAAGAACCAAGTACAGTTTCAAAAATTAAGTAACAATTGCATAAATTCTAATTTTACCCCAACAGCCTTTCTTTCTAAATTAGGTTATTTTTCAATAGATCTTGCAGCTGTGGGGAAGCCAAGAGGTAGAAAGCTAAAGCTGTGTGGTTTCTAAAAAAAGGGGAGGGGGGAAGACACAGTGAATTACAGGCCCGTCAGTCTCAAAATTAGCCTAGGCAAAACAATGAAACAGCTGGTATAAGGCTTGACTAATAAAGAAATTAAGAAAGACATTGTAAAAAATGGCAAGAAATATGAAATTATGGAAAATAGTTTTCCTCTAACTAACTTGACACCTGCTTACATTAAAATGCTACTCAGATTGATACAAACAACGGTCTTCATGTAATAAACTTACACAATTTTTCCTTGAATTTTACTTCATATTACAGAACCACTTATTTAAATGCAGTAAGTGGGCCATGGTAAGTGGATGGGATATGTTTTGGCTATAGGTGTCACACAGTAGTGCAGAAGGGTCAGGCAGAGATTGGTTCTTGTCCCTTTCACATCCCAGTGCTTTTAGCCATGCCCTATATAAATAATAATGAAAAAAAAAAACCCAAAACAATGAAACATAAAATTATTACTGATCCATATGGAGGAAACAGGAAGATTGAAGAACTAACTTATAAATAATATATGAGATGGAGAGCTATATGTTTCTTTTAGTAAGTAGGGCATAAGTAAAGGCTTTTTACATGGAAATGGAAAATTCTGAATGCAGGAACAAAAAGGGCAAGCTCCACTTCTCTGAGGGGATTCCAGCTGTGAACTGTGAACAGCCGTGAGGTGTTCCAGTGACTGTGAGTGACCATGTGCATATTCCCCCTCTGTCCATGCCCAGGCATCCCCTCCAGCTCCTGGAGGAAATCCTACCAGAAGTAGAGGATTTCTGGTAGATTCTTCTGAAAATGGAAACTAAACCATAGAAAACGGGAATTATACTCTCATTTGTAAACAGAAGCGTAACTAATCATTGCAGCAACACTTCAGTGCTTGTGATGGGTTCTCTGACAAGTTTGAATTAGGACTGCTTGTAATTTAAACACTGAATTCAGTCAAAGAATTCCTAGGGGTCTATGCTGTATAGGAGGTCAGACTACCTTGTCATAGTGGTACTTCCTCACCTTACAAATACGAATGATAATACCCTCTGTGTAATTCTGAAAATGCAGTATCTGGGAAACATGGTTTCATGGAGTTTAATTTTCCTTTTGAATTTTCCTTTAGAAAAACAATAAATTGCATAAAACTAAAACTAAGCTTAAGAAAGCAGAAGGTAAGTGTAGATAACTTTATATGTCTTAATTTTTTAAGAATCATATAACTTTTGAGCCAAACTTAAATTTATTCTATGCATTTCTTGACAAACCACAGACAGTTCTAGTTTTCTGCTTCATCTGTGGTGGCTCGCCCAGGTAGCAGTACTGATGTATTTCTGCAAAGAATGTGTCAGATTTATCTATGGAAAGGCAAAGCTCAGATTTTCAGTGTAATAATCCATTTCCTCAGCTCATATTGGAAAGCAAATATATGAAATTACCATGCCTCATCTTACTTTGCAGCTCTGCTTGATGATATCAGGCAATTCTTTCCCCACATTTTCTTATTACATTGAGAGTTTGCCATAAGTAAGACTTTGCTGCGTAGTTACTGCTCTCTCTGGAAGTTGATTTTGGAGTCACTTAGCAAAAGAATGAGGAGTTCTGGGCTGAGCAGAAGGTTCTTATAGACTTGTTGGCAGCATAAACCCTTCATGCCTTTAGATGTAGTCTTTTTCTAAATATTATACTCTTGAAACAATAGAAATCAATAGAATAATTAACTATATTGTAACTATAGTATGAAACATTTAAAGCACAAGTAATATCTAATGTAAGTGAAATCTGGAACCTACCTCACTTAAAGAGGAGTCTTATCTGTAACTTCAGCAAAGGAAAGCTGGATATCACTCTTATTTTTTCCACTATTTTTTATCTGGCATTGTCTGAGTTTCTTCTGTCCTGTGAAAGCTGGAACATTTCTCCTCCTGGAAAAATAGTTACTGTCCTTTTAAAGCTCATGAATGGCCTCTGATTGGAGCACCTTTGTGCGGCTCTGTTTGTTATTGTGCCTCTCTTAAACAATTAGTATTGTTAGCATACAATTAGTATAGTTTGTTCCTCAGGGGTCAGTAATGGATCCAGCTCTATTCAATATATTCATTAATGACCTGGATAATGACAGAGTGTACCCTCAGCAAATTTGCTGGAAGGAGTGACTGACACACCAGAAGGCTGTGATGCCATTGAGTGTGACCTAGACAGACTGGAAAGTTGGGCAGGGAGAAATTTAATGAAATTCAACAAAGGCAAGTGTAGAGTACTGCATCTGGGGAAGAACAGCTCCATGTATCAGTACAGGATAGGGGCTGATCTACTGGAGAGCAACTCAGGGGAAAAGGACCTGGGAGTCCTGATGGACAGCAGGTTGACCATGAGCCAGCAATGTGAAGGCCAATGACATTCTGGAGTGCATTAAGAAGAGTGTGGCCAGTAGCTTTGAGGGAGATTATCCTTCCCTTCAACTTGTCCCTGGTGAGGCCACATCTGGAATACTGTGTCCAGTTTTGGGCTCCCCAGTTCAAGAAGGACAAGGAACTACTGGAGGGAGGACAGTGTAGAGCCACCAAGATGATGAGGGGACTGAAGCATCTCCCATATGAGGAAAGACTGAGAGAGCTGGGTGACTAGATGATCTTCAGAAGTCTCTTCCAACCTCTATCATTCTGTGATCTTGTGATTCAAAATAAATTTCTCAGAGAGGGTCAGCTCAGAAACAGCCCTGGTGTTTCTCTTGCCTTTTTTCAGCTTCCCTTTCTCATTCAACATGTAACAGGTAGGTGACTAATAGAAGAACGCAGCCTTTATGTAATAAGTGTAAGACCATTAATTTAAGTCCCAGAGATGGATGGCTTTCCAGTCCACTCTCCTTTGTTATACTGCATCTGTGATTACCCTGGAGAACAGAAAGAATGAAAAAGTAGTTCCCTTGCCTCTCTTCTATATTACTCCAGGCACAGAGTATCATTATCAGCTTTAGAGTTGATATAAGAAGAGCCCTCAGGTTAGTCGAAGTACAAGTAGCGAAATAGTAGCTAAGATTCCTTTTGGGCCCTTCCTCCCTTCATGATATCATCTGTATGGTTTATTTCCAATAACTTGTCGGCTGTGTAACAGTCAACCAAGATTCAACAACTTGGAGTATATCAAAATAAATTCTTAATAATATTCAGACCTGTGCTTTCTATACTAAAAACTCAAATCTAGTATGTTCTGATTATTGTTAATATGGCCTATTCTGTATTCTGTACTCATAAACAAACTTGTTATTTCCAACTTCCTTTTAAATAAATTAATTAGTTAGGAAATTACCAAGCATTAATAGCATGCCAGTAAACATTCAATAGGGAAATGTATTTCTCCAGTGTGGTGGGTTTTCTTTGTCTTTTACTGCTGATTTAGCAACATCTTTAAGTTAGGTTAGATAATTTTTCTTCTGTCTTTGAATAAATTAAGAACTTGGTTGCATCACCCTATTCCTAATTTTAAAAAGGGGCAGCAAATTCAAGAAAACCAAGAAAAATTACTTTTTAAAATTTGTAGTAGAAAGGAATTCAGGACAGTAGATTAATAAACATGGGGGAAAAGTGGGTATCTTGAGATTCTGCTACTGGCTTGCCTGCTGATAAACAGTGGTTAGACTTGCACTAACAATGTTGAAATCTGGAAAATTCTGCATTTTGGGATATTTCAGCATTGAGAAAATTCTTATAGGACAAAAAATTCATTTTTTTTAATCTGAAAGTGCAATTTGGGGAAGCATCATTTAAGGACATATGAAACAGTCTCATCAAAGATCACCGTTGGTATAATGACACTGTTGCTTTGATATTATTGATTGAAATACAGTAAAGTATGCAAAGTGGCTTCTAACATACTTAAAGTATCTTATGTGCTATATTACTAATGAGAAAGGTCAATATTTAACATAAGCCTTGGACATGTGGTCTAAACTAGCTGACTTTGATTACACTTATCGTTCATGGAGAGAAACATGCATTTGGAATGGTTTAGACTATCTTAGATGGTTCTCTTATGATGAGACAAATTGCACTTGAGGTATCATTTTCCACCCCTGGTTATGAAGGTGGGCTAGTTGAGATTTGAACTCCCAACTTTAAAATGTCTAAATTAAGGCAGAGGAATCCTCCAAAAAATGACTAAGTCATAATTAAATTGTTTGTCCATCAAAAGTGAAAATATTTAATAGAACTTTTTTGTCAGAGAGTTTGACAGAACACGCACATCGACTAATATTTCTGTTGGAAAAGTCCAGTTGTATTACCAGCATTACTGTTAATCTTTTTCTTTCTGGGTGGCCTGGATCTAGAAGGAATGGCACTGCAATGAGCTGAGACTCTTGCTATGAAACTCCTACTTGTTCATGTACCTCTGTGGAGGTGTGTTCACTGAGCCTTAAAGTGCTGATGAAATGACAGAGGAAGGACATCTTTTCTTCTAGCTTGGCAAAGTGGGATCCCACATGGGCAAGAGCTGTGTAGTGCACTTATAATGCAGATACAATACTAAATGCTAAGTCATCCCTCCCCAGTCTTAAGGGATATAATTTCTGACTACTTGAGTTACAAAACCAGAGTCAATCACTTCTCACAAAGTGATCTTTTGCAAAAAAAAAAAGCTTATTTTGCAAAAATACTCTCCTTTAACCTAACCCATATTCTGAGCTTCATAATACTTTTGAAACCAATTTTGTGATCTTCATCCTTCTTCAGCCAAGTCTTGGCTATCAGTGAGTATATATGGCATTCAGTTACAGGCAAGATTAAGTCATTATTTTCTGGAAGTTAAGTTGACTATGGAGAGTCCTTCACCTTCTTTGACATTATGTTTTCATTGTTTCATGAAGTTTTGTATGTTTTCTAAAAGAATCAGAATGCAAGTTTCACCAGATGTGTTTTAGTGTTTGACATTTAAGCAGTAATGAGTAAATGTGAGCTGTGAAGCATGCAGCTGGAATGTCACTTTAATTTGTTTCTAGATTTCCTTGCGTAACACAGTATATTACATCTCCCCCCGTCTCCTGTATACATGCCTTCTGTTCTACATTTTCAATACAACATCATTCCACACCCTTGACTGATTACACCCTCTTGACACCCCCACCTTCCTTTTTTTCTGTCTGTCACATTCTGCACCTGTATCCACAAATAAGTGTAGAGAGAATATGACTGGTAACCTGGGGAATATATTTTTAATAGATAGCTGAACTTGTCAGAAACATTCTCGTAGCAAGATTACAGTTTTCATCATGCCTTTCAGCCCTCACACTAAGTGAGAGAGATTTATCCACCTCTGCTGCTTCCTATTCAACAATTTATCTTAAAAAAAAGTGTCTATCCAAGTGATTTTCAATCACTTGGCTAATGTGGCCAGAATTCAGCCATAATATTCTCTACTTGCAAAAGCATCTCAGATTAGAATTATGAGGAAGAAAGAAGACAGCAAAATGTTGGGTCTTTATAGTTACAAGATGGGACGTGATGCAGACAGCAGAGAAAAGGGCTTTGCTTGTTGGACATAGTACTGGGAATAGGAACAGTACTGAGACTGAAGAGATGGCATATTGATTGTAGATTATGGAAGCTGCTTTTTAGTCATTCACAGAATCACAGAATATTAGGAGTTGGAAGGGACCTCAAAAGATCATCCAGTCCAACCCCCCTACCAAAGCAGGATCACCTAGACTAGGTTGCAAAGGAACACGTCCAGGCGGGTTTTGAATGTCTCTAGAGAAGGAGACACTGCAACCTCTCTGGGCAGCCTGTTTCAGTGCTCCGTAACCCTTATATGAACATGTTTTTTTGATCAACATAACAGTCTGTAGATCATGCTCGTAAGAGCCTACACTAAGTAAGCATTGTTTATTCAGTAACTGAAGCAGCAAATTCAGATTCTCTGTTGTTTTTTGTTTTTGTTTATTACGTTAGAAACACTCAGAACATTTTCCAGATACTCACATAACGTGGTATTATACAGTGGTAACTAAAAGAAAGAAAAGATGAAACAAAATCATCAGTCAAATTTGTTATATTTAAAGCATGAAATTTAACATGTTCACCACAGAATACAAAAGGTAGAAACAGAGCAAGGGACTAGACCTTGTGATTCTTCTTTTCCCCAAAACATCCCATGTTAAGTTCTCTCTGTTTACTGAAACAGGGAAGGCTTCACAGCTGCCCTAGGAAGGCCTTGGATATTTAAAAGTTATTTACTTGTTCTGCAAATTTTTATGCTGATGGAGATGTTAAGAGCTTTCTTTAGTAATTTTATTCCTTTTTTTCATAGTCTTAAATAAGCATGGTGTCTACCAAAACAGGAACGAGGCCCTGACGTATGATTTTACTGATACCAATCAATATTTTTTGAGCAACAGGAACCAGCAAAAAGGTGCTTCAACTCACTGTCTTGAGATTTTTGGAACAGGATGTAGTGGGTAGACAGAAAAAGTTTGCAGGGGATAGCAATTTGATTTGAGCCAAAATGGAGTTTTTTTCTTTTGTTTTTAGAAGAATAAACCCTTTGATTTCGCAATTTGATCCAAAATGGTGTCTTTCATTTGCTTTTAAAGTTAAATAACTATTTTAACTGAGCTCTTAAATACTAGAACAGTTTACAAGGAAAACTGTGCTTTTGAAGCAAAAAGTGGAAAAATTTCCCTCCAAAAGATAGCAGAATTAATATTTGAAATTTCTCACCATCTCTGATTAGCCACTGAATTCAATCAATTTTTCTTTCCAGAACTGTAACCTTGAGAACTTTCCTATTCATGAATGAAATATTACAATTTCTAACTTAAATAGCCAAGGGAACATGAATCAACTCTTAGGAAATTAGTAATTAAAACACCAGTCGAGGCTAAGAGATACCTAAGTCACAACAGTTCAGACCTGAGCCTTCCACTTCACAGGAACCATCATAGCAGCCTCAATGGAAAGAAATACAATCCTGAATTATTCCTTCCATCTCTAACCGAAAACTGAAGTGTCATGGAAAAGCTTCATTGGAAGTGCTTCTTCTGCAGTCATTTCTTGGAGGGAGATAGGAGCCAGGATTTAGAGACTGGGACCTTCTAAGACTATTATACACTGTGTTTGCTTCTGCATGTAAAATTTTTTTTCTGCATCCTCCTGCAACTTTTGTTTTTCTTTTTTAATGAACGTATCAATTAAGCGGCTGATGCAAAAATAGCATAATAGAAACAGTGAAGTTTTCAAATTCTTTAGTAAAGGATCTACTTCCTTAGGGACTCGACATAAAGCCTTTTTCCTTTTCAGAAATTTGAAGGTTATTAACTGTTTCTTGCCTCCATATGGCCATATAATTTTTTCATGTGCAAGAGCTGGAGTAGTAAACTCACTGAATCACAACTTGCAAAGGATGTATTAAGGTCCTGAACTGTGATGGCTTTGCTCTTGTGACTGACAGCTCCATGGTAACTGTGGCCACCAAAGGATGAATGCATATTCTTCTCTGCTGTCTTCATGAAAGTGTATGGAGATGAAACAGAACTTAGTAGGATTGACATAGTGCCCCACTGAATATTAAAACTACTTTGAAAGCTGTGGGGAAATCTTGGTCTAACTGAAGATATTGGAATGGTTCCTCTGTGATATAATGGAGCCAGCATTTCATCTTGTAGAAGGCAGAGGAGACTGTTTCCTTGCTGTAAAGGTTTTATTTTATTCTGTAAATTCAACTGCAAAGATACATATTTTCCCTTCAGTTCTATAGCGGTATCCAAGATCTATAGGAAAATAATTTTCTGTTTTCATTTTAACTTCTATTTTCTGATTTTATCTGCTCAGACATGGCAATGCTGAATGCAGGACTCAGATCTAAAACAACTGGAGATGATGAAATGACCAGAAAATATAAAAATATTAACAGCCTAAATATGAGCTCTTTCATTCTCTCCATTTTTTTGTCAACATATTATTTTATGATGCTATGGCATTGTTATGGTCACCAAGGCCCAGACCTCCTGCACAATCCAGACCATACTATCTCATCCAGGATGTCCTTCAGTGAAAGAAAATTCTTTGCTAAACCTATTCTGTTCTCAGGCTGAATTCCTATGTCAGTCAGTGTATATTTTATGTGGGTGGCTCCTTAATAACTGGATTTAGGGATATGACTTAATTTAAGTAGCATCTAGTTCACAAAAGCTTATTCAGATTTGTTGTGGTGTTTTTAGTTTTGATCACTATATTGCCATAATAATGCCACGAATGGTTGTCTTTCCCATCCTCTTAATTCTGATTACACAAAAATGCACTGCAGGAAGTAATCATACCTTCCTTGTTACGCAGGTAATTTCACATGACAATTCAGTTAATCAGGTTTCAGGGAGAGCTGAGACTGCAGGTCTAATAAGGATACAAGGAAGCCCTACGTTTCCCTAAGTCTCTAAAATAAATGTAGCTGATGTCTTAGAAGCACAAATTCTGGTACTGAATATCTAATATATGGCATACGCTTAGTAGCTGGGTTTGCCATAAGAAAAGACAAAATACTTTTATTAGCTGCCTAGTAGTTCTCAAGGTTCTCAAATGAATTCTTAATAGGTTACCAAGACCTGCATAGAAGCCTGACATGGCTTCTAAAAAAGCACCTCTTACACTGACTGCATGTCATCTAATTCAAACTTTCATATTTGTATGTTTACTGATATCTCAAATTAAAAGAACTATGCTGTAGCTCACTGCTGAATTTAATCTATATGAAATTACTTAGTACAAACATGCAGTTAAGGCAAGTTCTTCAAGCTGTGTATCAATGTGTAAAGTCATGACTAACGAATGCACATGGAAAGTGAGAATTTTTCAATAAATACACTTGAAGAATCATAAAACTGCGAACTCTCGTACTTGCTTATTGTTCCCAAAACTTTCAGTTGTGTTGCAGTAATATAATTGAACTTAACTGATTTTATTCTTCTGGCTTTGGTTTCATATTTGCAGAAGAAAATAGAGTGGGATCCAGTTCATAACTGAAAGTGTTTACATCACTGATTCTCAAAATATGCAAGGTCTGAATCCAGCTTTTGTTGGAGTTCCTTGTTCCATACTATCTGCTATGTTGTGCATTTAATAGACTGAATTAAAGACACACATTACTAAAAAAGTATCCTTGTCAAAAAATATTGGGGAATACTGATCAATGTGGCCATGGTTTGGATATTTTAGATTACTTAGAAAAGAGATGTTTGTTTCAGATCTTAGAAGAGAGAACATTTTCTGGAGAGACGAAAATTTTGTTCTATCTTGTTTAATAATCAGATAAATAACTGCACTTCAGAAGATGTAGATTGAAAATTATGAGACCAAAATTTGATCTCCTTTACAGTGTAAACTCGATTTTATATATATATATATATGGTATGCTCCTCCAGCATGCAACATACTTGAATCAACGTATGTGTATCTGCATGAATTTACCTGGCAAAAAGAAATTCTCCTCAGAGTCTCTTGACTTTTAAGTTAACTCAAACATGTTTTTCAGATATAATGTAATCCCTATGTCTGTAGATGTACAAACACATATATATATGTATGTCTGCTTCTAAATATGCAAAATAATTATCACAGAATCACAGAATGTTAGGGATTGGAAGGGACCTCAAAAGATCATCTAGTCCAATCCCCCTGCCGGAGCAGGAACACCTAGATGAGGTTGCACAGGAAGGCGTCCAGGCGGGTTTTGACTGTCTCCAGAGAAGGAGACTCCACAACCTCTCTGGGCAGCCTGTTCCAGTGCTCTGTCACCCTCACTGAGAAGAAGTTTCTTCTCAAATTTAAGTGGAACCTCCTGTGTTCCAGCTTGTGCCCATTACCCCTTGACCTATCATTGTTTGTCACCGAGAAGAGCCTGGCTCCATCCTCGTGACACTCACCCTTTAAATATTTATAAACATGAATGAGGTCTCCCCTCAGTCTCCTCTTCTGCAAACTAAAGAGATCCAGCTCCCTCAGCCTTTCCTCATAAGGGAGATGCTCCACTCCCTTAAACATCTTTGTAGCCCTACGCTGGACTCTCTCCAGCAGTTCCCTGTCCTTCTTGAACTGAGGGGCCCAGAACTGGACACAATATTCCAGATGCGGTCTCACCAGGGCAGAGTAGAGGGGGAGGAGAAATGCAGTCAATTTTGCTGAAGATGTTGAAATTGGTTATACACAAATTTCATAATTAGAACATACTTTTGTGATGAATTAGTGGGCTTTATCTTTTTTATTATTTTAAATAATACTTTGCATTTTAACAGATTATGGGGACATCAAAACAGATATTAATTCCTTATTTCTTATGTGTTAAGTTAATGGTTCTACTTTTTCAGTGCTTAAGCTGAAAGGGAGTGTCTCCAGCTTTTAGATGAAGAAATGTGCTTTTTTTAAAAAGCAGACTGATTAATTATACATCCATATAATTAACTTTTTTTCTGAATATACTGAACAGGTTAAACTGTTGGTTTCCATGGAAACAAAGGTTAATCGGAAGATCCTTTAAAGTCATCACCTCAAGCACATACAACTAGCACAAATTGAAAACAAAACAGGAAAGAAAGAAATTCAAGATACTGCGATACTGAGTGACACTAAAATTTGATCCACCTTTGCCAAAAACAGGCTATCACTTTTGGAACCAATTAAAAATTAAATTCCTTTTATTTTTTAATATATTTTAATAAAGTCTGCTGATATTAATATTTCAGAAACATATATGGTTTTATCTGCAGCTGCTTTAACTTTCTTAATATATCCTTAACATACTAATACTCAGGACTGACAGATCATTGGACATCTGTTTGGTCCATGATATATCAAGTATGTACTTTTCTGGGTAGAGGTTGCATATAGAGTCAAATGAGTATTTTAAGATGAAAGATTAGTTAAGGATCCCTCCTTTTGGGCTGCTTTGGAAGTTCTATAATTTAACAGTATCCTGTAGCTTTTCTTTAGAAAATTTTTCCATCTTCAGTTGAGCTTAACAAGCCTTTGAAAAATACACAAAAGAGAAATGAGAGAGATCAGAAAACACGGTTTTCTCAGACCTGTAAAAATTTGGTTTTCAAATTCTGCTGAGTCTTTCCGCTTTTAAAGGAGAATTGCTGTCACCCTTTTTCCAGTTCCCATTTGGATAAATTTTGTCAGTGTGTCAGAATGACAGCTGAAAATGAATGTTTTGTCTGAAGTTCTCTCTAGTCCACCTTCAGAAGCATCACTTCTAAAGGGACATGAGCAGAGGCGATGGAGAAGAGTATCTCTTTTTCCCATATTCACATGCTGCCTGAACATATCCATTCAGATACCTTATCTGCTAGGTGAAGAATACCAGAGTAAGAAAAGCTGTGAGAAGGCTGCCCCAGGAAGAATTTTAGTGCTTGTCATATAGTTTGAAAGGTACAGTAACATCGAGGACAGTGCTCAAAGTACACTAATAATATTTGATGTGAGTGACCAGTGCATTGTACAATTTGCTACAGCTTCTCCTTCTGCAAACAGTTATATTTTTTAAAAGCACTAAGAAAACATTACTTAAGAGAACATTTCTTTAAAAGTACAGCACACAGAATTATCAGGTGCTAAAAACAATATAGTAAGTGCAGCTCTTTGAACATATTGGTCATATATCCTTTCTGCCCACCTCTGTGTTCCCAGGTTTCCGGCAATTCTTTCTTTTTCATGGTGTATTTACTGACCTAGAGTTGTATAAAGGATGGAAACAAGAAAGCTGAGTGTTGAGGCATGACATAATTATTTCAGTTATGGCAGAACTGTAGGAATTTACAGGAAACTTAATTCTTATCTGCAGTATTTCTCATGAGGAGCATACTCACATTCCTCGTCAAGAACCAAACATAGGGTTGTTTTTTTTTCTTGAGGAAGAGAATTGAAGTGTCTCTCTACTTAAGAGACAGAAACCACACTTTAGGTACTCTGAGATGCAGAAGACACAGGTTCCAGCTTCCACTCTAGTGAGGATTTATTGCATGCTACTAGAAAGACATCTAGTCTAGTATATTGTAAGGGCAGATATGAATTTTGAAACCAAATAACATTTGAATAATGTTATCAAGAATACTAAAGAATTTTAAAAAAGAAATTTTGCTAATATTTGGAATGTTTTTCATATCCTGTATTTCTATGTAATACCAGTTAAAACAATAAATCATAATGGGAATGATTTTAATTGCCTTTGGCCGCCCAGGGAAAAAGTGCAGATTTACTCAAATGCAGTGGACAAATGATAATTCAGACCTATGAGGAAAATGGCTGACACGGAGAGCCTACTGCCGATCCTGTCTGTGTGGGGACCCCCTCTCACTCAGGGCTGCGGTCACATCACAGCCCCTCATTGCCCTCAGCTCACCACACCTTCCCTTGGCCTCCTCCTTGCTGTCAGGCCTGGGGCGGGGAGAGGTGGACCCCAGTATGGAGGGACAGACAAATAAATGTGGTGTCTAAACACCAGGGAGGAATTCAGGTGTTGAACATACTGACCTAGTGCTACTTTGGCTGTCTGAAAGCCTAATATCCTGTGATCCTAATATCCTCTGTCCTAGTCTAGTTTGTAAAAGGACATATGAACAATCTCTCTGAATATTAAGCAATGTGCAGTTATGCTGTATGCTGAAGAAATTGTTTCTAGGTTTTTAATGATGAATAAATACGTGTTTAGCAAGTGATGCAATACTTCTAAAAGAGAAATTAAGAAATTCCCAGTTGTAATCAGATGAAATCCACAGGGTAACTCACTTCAGACTGGAATCCTCAAGCAGAATGTATTCACGCTCTCCTAATTATGCATTGTTATTAACATGGAAAAGTTTGGAATTCCTGAATGAACGAAGATTCTAAAATAATGGCAATGACACTAACATTATTTATAAGTGAGCTTTTAACCCTTGTATGGTTTTCAACTGTTGAACTGCATTCCCACTTTTTAAAAATCTCCATTCCTTAAAAACAGTGACCAATGAGATTCACTTATTGCTGAGAAGGCTGATTAAACTCCGTACTCATCATTAGATATATTTTGTTCTTCAAGCAGTGCACATTTTAATCTGCATGTTATTCTCTCGGGTCACAAGTCTGCCTCAGAAACAGGGCAGTATAAAAGCTGAGGAAGACATGGTGTTAAGAAAGAATTTAAAGTAAACAGTATTGATAAATTGAAAATTATGAAGTTCTATGATGATTACAAAATTTCCTGGAGAAATCTGAAACTCTTTATCTGAATGATGAATATAAACTCCATTCACTTACCACTGAATTAAATGTTTGAAATTGTAAATTAAGATTATGATTTCTTAATTCTCTTCTTTAATATGGAGTTTTTTATATTTCTTATAAATCTTATTTGGAGATGTTTATATTTCTTATAAATCATTGTTACTTAGAGTATCAGCTGATAAATTGATAAAATGACAAAAGACAGCCCAAGACTTACTGAAATTTTTCCTGAAAATTCAGACTCTTATCCTGAAATGTTGTCTCTGTATTATGAGTGATGACACACACAAACCTCCTTTTTTCATTTGTTCTAGAAAAATATATTAATTAGGATTAATACTCATATTATTCAGTTATATAGATTTTCGTCTGAAAAATCACTGTTTGGTACAACACAATACAGTCCTCAGTCACCGGCTCCATGACTCTCCTTTTACCAATCAGCTGGCTCACACTATGACTGCCTTGTAACCTGGCTTTACCTCTGTGATTTGTATTAGGGAAAGGAAAATGTTGTTCTGTGTCCCTGATACTCATCCCACCATGAAACTACAACATTAGCAGCGTGCGCACTGGCTTACGGGAAATGTTCTTAAGTCACACAGTTTCAATGTAGCTTTAAGCTCCTTACATAGCAAACAGAATGAAGTAAGCCTCAAGTGGTGTTCTAGGCCAGTTCTGGAAGACTTCAGGTTTTTCTGTTACCTTTAATGGGATGATATATGCTGGCTAAAATGTGTGTCCATTGTTAATACAACTACTGAAGGCTTCATTTTATTTCAGCTTTTATCAACTTTATTCATAAGAAAATTATTTTTTAGCTTTAGTTACAACCCAGACAGTAATTTAATTTGAAAAAAATAAGTATTTCTGAAAGCATTTAGATGAAATGTTTACCTCTGCAGTGTGTTTCCCGCATTGCTTTTGAAATAAAGAGGAGATAAACAACACTTGAAGTGAAATTATGCAGGGAGAAAATCAGAAAGGCCAAAGCCCAACTTGAACTCAGATTGGTCAGTTCAGTGAAAGACAATAAAAAATCATTTTACAAATACATTAATAGTAAGAGAAGGACCAGGGAGAATCTCCAGTCCTTAAGGGATGAAAAGGGGAAAATGGTGACTAGGGATGAAGACAAGGCTGAGGTGCTTAATGCCACCTTTGCCTCGATCTTTAATGAGGGCGGATGCTCGCCGAGTGCCCAATCTCACG
>NW_010164060.1:0-8084 GCF_000695765.1 Mesitornis unicolor
AGCGATTCTGTGATTCTGTGTGATTCTGTATCATCCCAGCCCTGAGAGGAAGCAGGGACAAGCAGGTTGTCAGTATGGCAGACATACTCACGAGGGTGTGGGTGGAAAGATTCTTGGCACATACACAATTTCGAAATGCACCTCCTCATCAAAGCTTTATTCTTCCTCCCTACATGGGACTCCAGATTGAACAAGGAGCTGCGTTTTGGGTCACCTCATGCTGGAGTGCACAGAGATGTGTGTCAGATAGCTTTGGACATAGCACTGAGGCCTCCCTCCATGCTCACATAGACCTCCAGGACACATCTCGTCCTGATTTACAACCAATATCCACAGCAGGGCAAGTGAATTGCTCTGGGAGTGCCCGTTTCTCTTTGTGGATGGTAGAAGCAGCCAAAGGTGACCAGTTCTTTGTGGACACTCAAAGTGACGTAAATCCTCCCCAAATACAACACACAGCTGTGCTGTGGATGAAGGCAGATGCAGCAGGAGCCATGCAGGGCTGCAACGCCTATTCCCTGCTCAGCATCCCGCAGGGATCGTTTCCATCTGAGCCTCCCAGGCAGTGCAGATCCTCCAGGGATGCCTTTTCATAGGGCAGCATTTTATCACCGCTTGATCAAAAGCCCTTGTATCAGGAGCCAAACTGATATTACCAAGGGTTGACAGCAGGGATAAAATACTCTTTTTCCTAGGCTATGATTAATCCAGTGCATGCTGCTGCCTACGAGCACCTCCTCCTTGATCAGCAGGAGCACAAACCACCACGTCTTCTTCCCAAGAACTTTGTTTTGTAGCTTCTTACATTACTTTGAGGAGATCCCCAGCATCTCCTGAGGATCTGACTTCATGACATCATTGCCAACAACTTTTTAGAAGCCTCTTGGTCACCAAGGCAACGCTGAGGTTGTCATTAGCCTGGGCTTGTTAAGTCACAAGGTGAGTCACCCCAAAAATGAAAGGCCACAGCCTTTAACAGTTTGATTTAATAACCTGCAACGATGAGATAACGATCCAGGCTCTTAATGAAAGGTGGGTGTTAATAAGACGTTAGGAAATAGTTCAATAGCAAAGTCCATGCGATAATGACAGGCTGTGATTTCCGGAGGGTGACCATCTGCCACCTTAAATGGGTTGAAGAGACTCATCCCTTGGGGGTTTCATGTCCATCACCTGGAGAGCTGCATCCCAGATGCACCTCTGGACTGTGAATTCAGCTCCTCATCAACACCACCAGCTTCAACCACTGGGCACCTGCACGGAAATGGTTCCTATCACAGCCTGCGCTGGCATTTTAGCTCTTCCTGCTGGATCTCCGGCTGGTTGCGTCGCTTTGCGGTACAAATTGGGTCTGGATCAGATGTGGGCACAGGGCTGTATTTTGGCTGATTTACCCGGAGAAGGCGCTGCGGGGACATATGTCGGGTTTATGCTGGCAGCAGCAGGACAGGCAATATCTGATCTGGCAGCTGGGACAGAGTAACCCTGTAAACACACTTTTTCCCTCAAACCAGAAGGAGTTTTGGGTTGGATCAGTGCCGTGTCGCAGGTGGTTGTGGCGTCTTGCTTATGAATGAGGTAACCTTAAGTCAAGTGTAAAACACCTTGTGGATTTGCACCCTAAATAAAATCCCAGGGCTTTCTGTGGGGATTTTCACACCATAAAATCGCAGGGCAAAGGAGGAGGCGTTCCTTTGATGTAGCTAAAAGTACCTGGGAGTAGGAGACACAGCCCAGTGTCAGCCTAATGTGAACATTGGCTTCTCGGAGTCACTGACAGTGCCAAAACCTGAATTTTGGCTCTCTGATTTGTACCCTTTGACCCTATCTGCTGGGACCAAGCCTGAAAATTTGCAGCCAGATTTCAATTCAAGAACCACCACTATCAGATCCCTGAGACTGGAATATCCCCATCCTCTTGCCATTTAATTAACCTGTAACCCCGCTTTAAGACCTATATTTGCCTCTGCAACCTATGGAGTCAATTTTATTTATTATTTAGCCCACTTACGGGGTGAGGTTTTTTTTTGCAGTAGCCTTGTAAGGTCAGGAACTTTCACGGAACATTGCTCAATCCTCCTGGACCCGTTTCTGAGCAGATCTGCCAGGGTTGAGGAATGTCCCTGCTCCAATGGATGCTGCAGGTTCAGAATGTTATTTCCAAATTATTATTGGTTTTTTTTTTTTAGAATTACAGAATGTAGTTCTCAAAAATTACACAGATGAAAATATTTTCCCAGGATTTTAAATAAGAACATTGGTCTGAGAGGCTCCTTTGGGGTGATCAGTCCTGGGTGGGTCCTTTGGGGTCAGTCCTGGATACCTGTCCCATACCTCCCCATCTCTGGCCTTGAGCTTTACTGGGTCTTCCCAAGGACCCTCTGAAACCTGAGCACAGCCGAGGGCACCCACATCTCTCTGGGGACAATGGAGTGATCCTTGGGTGATTTTACTCCTAAATTGGAGAACTGAGATTAAATCCAGGCTCTCATCCTTCCTTTTCCCCCATATTCATCACGGACAGGTGATACGTTTGCAACTCTCCCATTTCCTTTCCCATTTACCTTTAACTCACCCAATGGTAACCAAATGCCTCTGGTTAGGGCACAAATCTGCCAGCTCAGAAGAAACTCGGTTTGAACCCTCATCCTCCTGCTTGAAAGGCTCCTAAATGAAAAGCAATTTAAAAAAATAAAACGTTTTTAGCAAGGCTGATGGCACAGCATGACAGAGGGATGACTTCAGGCAGGATTTACGGTCCCTGAAATAGTTTCTGCGTTGCAGCAAGTGCGACGGTAACTGCACGCAAGGGCAAGCAGGTCCTCAAGCTTTCTGCATGGGCTGTTGGTTGAATACACCTGAAAAAGCACTTAAAGCAAGCTATAGGGAGCCTCACTTTTTGACAGAAGACAGTGAAATGCGGTTTTATTTCTTAACCACCTGGGTATTGCCCACTATTGCAAGTGAGGTCGTGTGCACAAAAGCTGATTTTTGCTGCTTGAGTGTTGGGAACAGCAGCCCCGTGCATTTCTGCAACCCTTTTGTGGCTTTTCCTGCCAGGAAAGGCAAGGTCAGCTCCGGGTGCAGGGTTTGACAGGGGCTGAGCAATGCCCTGTGCCCCTGCAGGGATTTCCCCAGCTCGGGCTCAGCACTTGGTTTCTCAGCGTCGGAGATTGAACCCCTTTGAATTTCCTCCTTCTCTGCTTGCAGCTATTTTTAGGAAAAGCTGCATGTGTGTGGCAGCAACCAAGCGCCTGCTCTGCGGTTATTTCAGTGCTGGGCTGTTGTTTGCAACTCTCTCCATTTCTTGTGATCGGGGAAGGAAGAAGTTTCGTGAACACAGCGGGTCCAGTTACAGCATGCAATAGTCTCAAAAACAGGACAGCTTGTCCCCGGATGGAGGAACAGGGTATTTCTGCAGTGTTTGGGGAATTGCTCGGGTGCAGACCCCAGCACGGGACGTTCCCTGCCTTGCCCTGATCCCCCAAGTTGCAGACCCGAGAGGTGTCAATCGGGAGCTCTCCTCCAACTTCAGGGTAGGGGGACTGTGAGTACCACACTGAGCAGCATCCCTTCATCACTGCAGGAAACCCTGCCTGGAAATAATCTTGCAAAGAAACTCTTTTACCCAATTTCTGTTCCTCTTTGGCCAGCAGCAGGGCTGATGCTGCAGGTTTGGTACCGTTGAGGAGGAAAAGGAGCATGCGATTGCAAGGGCACGGGGCAAGAAATGAGGAAGGGAAAACCATCTCTTTAAGAGAAGAGGAGAGAAAAAGCAGTTTTCTATGGCAGAAACACCCCAATGTGTTACAGGGGCTGATGTGGTAGCTTATCGCTGTCCCCCCAGCATCAGGGCTTCGTCAGGATGAGGGTGAGATGAGGATGAGGATAAGGATAAGGATGAGGGTGAGATGAGGAGAGGAAGCATCGATATCCCAATAATACAGGTACAGTTAGCGCTTGCTCTATGTTTATTTATTTTTGAAATTGAAATACCTGTGAGTGGCGAGGTGAACGGAGGTGGCTGAAAAGCGCGGGCACAAAGGACTGTGAATTCCAGCTGTCTCTCCAAGCCCAAACATTTTTTTATCAGCTTTTGCAAAACTTTCCCCACCATGAGCCTGACCCTCAGCAGCCTTTGTGAACTTTGAGTCCCTGGCAAGGAAAGCGCCATCAGCAGTGAAAACAGCGAAGTGTCCAGCAGGCAAGAGGAGGGGGAAACCACTTGGTTTCCTCCCTGATTTTTTTGAAAGCCTCCCCTGATACATTGCAGACAATTTGCTTGGCTTCTCCAGGATCCCACTGATTTTTTTTTTTGTAAGTGCAAAGTTTAGCTTTTTTTTGGTTTTTTTTTTTCAAATTAACTATATAAATACCCCAGAGGAATAATTTCCTCTGTTGCAAGAGGGTGTTGTTAATGCACTAAGACGAATTTGGGCAGCTGCTGCCTCACTTTTGCAACCTCCCTCCCAGGGTAGGGAGAACTTTTTGTGCCCGTGTCTCAGGCTGGTAAACTGAGGCCGCACTGGAAATAGCTGGGGGTTAAGCTGTCCTGCCATTAACCGAGCACACATATGGCTGCACCTTTACAGTAATGTATGCAGCGCTCCCAGTCACTGCCTTCAAATTTTAACCGAGCAAAAGGTTTCTGGATGCAGGGATGGACTGTGCGACTCAGATCCCACCGGGCATCACGCACGCTGCACCGTGTCCCCTCCACGCCACATCCTAAGCAGATGATCCTTGTTGCACTGAACGTGACTTGTCCTTCCCTTCCAAGTTTCCTTTAGAGGTAAAAAAAAAAAAAAATAAAAAAGAGGAGGATGAATCACGGCTTAGTCAGAGTTGGGGCACGCTGGAGCAATCGCTGCTGTTGCCTGTGTTTTGATGTTGGGGGCAGGCTGACAAGGGGAGGCTGGCTAGTGGCTCCTTGGTACCAGTAGGTTCTTCCAAAGCAGATGGGGAATTTAGTCTTATGATAGTGGTTTTTGGGCTGTATTCAGAGTCTACTTGCACTGTTCAGAGCAGGTTGCTAGGTCAGTTAAGTCAGAAATGCCCCTCAGTTCAAGAAGGACAGGGAACTGCTGGAGAGAGTCCAGCGTAGGGCTACAAAGATGATCAAGGGAGTGGAGCATCTCCCTTCTGAGGAGCGGCTGAGGGAGCTGGGGCTCTTTAGTTTGCAGAAGAGGAGACTGAGGGGACACCTCATTCATGTTTATAAATATTTAAAGGGTGAGTGTCACAAGGATGGAGCCAGGCTCTTCTCGGTGACAAACAATGATAGGACAAGGGGTAACGGACACAAACTGGAACACAGGAGGTTCCACTTCAATTGGAGAAGAAACTTCTTCTTCTCAGTGAGGGTGACAGAGCACTGGCCCAGGCTGCCCAGAGAGGTTGTGGAGTCTCCTTCTCTGCAGACATTCAAAACCCACCTGGACGCCTTCCTGTGCAACCTCATCTGGGTGTTCCTGCTCCGGCAGGGGGATTGGACTGGATGAGCTTTTGAGGTCCCTTCCAGTCCCTAACAGTCTTTGATTCTGTGTGATTCTGTGAAATAAAAGGAGGAATTGATGGGTTTGGCTTTGGTGTTTTGAAGATGTTTGCAGCCTGTAAACCCTGTAAGATACAGGTGCCTCATTCTTGCAAAACCAGGGTTTTTCACTCTTTTATCCAAGACTCCCCTACTTTTCACTGCCCTCCCCTCTCCCATCCTTCTGGACACGCAGCCCTGCAGCCACCACCCCTTGGATTCAGCCACCACCCCTTGGATTCTCAAGGTCTTTTTTTTTTTTTTTCCCCCATCTACCACCAGAACCTTCAGATTTTGAGCCCTGTGTTGGAAACTAAAGTAATTTTCAACCTGATTGTTTGAATCGTGTGTTTTCATTAGCATGAGCAGCTGACTTGCTCAGAGTGAGTAGGTAGATCGCTGAAGCCTTAGGCCACCAGCTGAGCCTAGGCCGAGCTCTTAGTCACAAGAAGAACATCTGGGAGTACTTTTGCATGACTTGGATATAACTAACATTATAAGATTATATAGCTAATAATAATGAAGACTGCATGAATAACAATATAAATTACAGTGGCTGTTATGATAAAGGGAAAGAAACTGTTCTACCAGGAGGCAGATGAGCATCAGGTGCAGGTGATGATGAAGGAGACCATTCTACCTGGGGTGGACAGAAGAGAGATGAGCATCAGGTGCAGGGGGAACAAAAAGACTGTGAGAGTGCCAATTGGTAGAGTTCCCTGCATTGACACTTCATTCCTCAAAGAAGAATTGTAATCATGAAATGATTTGCTTGGACAGAGGACGTTCTTATTGCGTAAACAGGTGCATGAGCAACTGATGTAATCATAGAATCACAGAATGGTTTGGGTTGGAAAGGACCTTAAAGCTCATCCACTCCAACCCCTCTGCCATGGCCAGGGACATCTTCACCAGCCCAGGCTGCTCAAAGACCCATCCAACCTGGCCAGGGAGGGGACACAACCTCCCTGAGCAACCTGTTCCAGTGTCTCACCACCTTCATAGTGAAGAATTTCTTCCTAACATCTAGTCTAAATCTGTCCTCTCAGTTTAAAACCATTACCCTTCGTCCTATCACTACATGCCCTTGTAAAAAGTCCCTCTCCACCTTTCCTGTAGGCCCCTTTCAGGAAGGTAGGTCTGCAATGGGGTGGGTAAGGCAGAACCTTGGGCCAGTGCTGGGTGTTTTATTCCTCCCCCAGCATCTTTTGTCACCCAGTGAAGCAGAGGATCTGGGACAGCATCACCGGTCATCCCACAGTGTGCTGCACCCACAGTGGCTCTCAGCAAGCCAATGCACCTCTCCCAACAGCACTGGGCCCTGTCAGTGATTCGATTTCTCAAAAAATCACTGAGCTAAGCACCCCGTGGGCTTCTTTCACAGCAGCTACGAGCAACAGCTTATTTACCAGTCCGGGCTCTACTTTTAGTGATCTTTGCTTTTATACAGGGGAAAATGAACCCCTTCAATGCACCCAACACTACTATACCCACCTTTCCCTGCGAGGAAAGCGCTTTATAAATAGTAATGATTCTTCTTCCAGCTGACCTCACTTGGAGCAGCTGGGTGCTCGTGCCTGTGGAAACCAGGCCATTTATTTCGGAGTCGCAGCTTTCCGCTCCAGTTATTTAAAGAGTTTTTAAGCCAAGAATTACTAGGTGGATCTAATTTGAAGTGACTGTGATTTTAATTCAGGCAGGGTTTTGCTTTCCAGCTCCTTTCGATATCGTGGGGGTGGTGATTTTTAAAGTGGAGAGCTGAGCTGCAGGAGGAGGGGGATGCCCGAACTCCTTGTCCTGTAACATCACGTGAATTCTCTTCCTTCTTCTGACTCACGTTTCAGCTAGCAACTGAATTTTCACTGCCCTCCATGGGAAAAAGTCCTGGATTTTGGAAAAAAAAAACACAACTCCTGGCCTTTCCTGAGGATGATTTTGTGTGCATGATGGTCCAGGGAGCACCGTGTCCATCCCCACCTGTGCCTGCCAGCCAGAGTGCTTGCTGCTCCCACCCATCTTCCTTCCCACATCTGTGGCTTTTTTCCAGCTCCCTCATAGTAGCTAATTTTAATCTTTTTTTTTTTTTGCGCTTGTGATTATTTTTTCCTGTGTAGGAGAGGGAGGGATTGTGCATTTTTTTTTTACTCCATCTTTCTTTGCTCCATTTAAGGAGATAGCCAAAAATTATGTTTTTTCTAGATCCGTTATAAAAATATAAGCCTTTGCTTCCAGAGGAGAGAAAAGCTTTATATAATAAAAAAACCCCTATTGAATACTTTGTATCTGGGGACTTTGGCATCCCCAAAGTGGTTTTTCTGGGTGGTTCTTGGATGTCCCCAAGCCCTCTGTGCTGCAAACACTGATTTATTTGGGTTGTTATTATAGCTGGGCTGCTGTTCACAGTGTAATTTAATATGTAAAGGTCACCTGCAGAAAGCTGGCCACTGGATTATTATTAATAACAATATTATTGATAATAAAGAGAGCAAAATAATAAGCACAAAATAATGAAGGTCATAAAATAAGGAAAGTAATAAACGTATTAAAAGTG
>NW_010164061.1:0-9506 GCF_000695765.1 Mesitornis unicolor
ACACTTCCTCAGTTTAGCTGTGAGGATGCTTACCTTGTTTCAATGATAATACCCACATTTACATACCAATTAAAAACAGGTATGGGTTCAGTTAGGACGAAGTGGAAGGAGAACTGGTCATAAGCATCTTCAGACTTCAGATTACCTGGGTTCTTTCACCAAGAGGTCCATTGTACAAATTCTAAGTCACAACGGCCGCAGATTCCCATGATAACTGCAGACAGATCTCAGTACACCATTATCAGCATAGTCGTATGCCAGTGCAATTGATTACATGATTTAAATCAGAGTGTACTTCTGGAAACCTTCCCAGAAGTTTACATTAGTAGATTCTCACTCTTCTACTTTACAACTATAACATTATACCATGCATTAGAGGCTGAAGGCACAGAGCAAAGAAAAGGTTTAATTATAGCTCCTGTGTGGAATATTATAAATATTATGGCAAGGATAAAGAAGTCAAGATAAGAAACTAAAAATGAAAAAAAATACTGATGAGAAAATCACCTTAGAAATTACATCCTGAGGCAGAGGATATTGATGATGAATAGTAATAATATTCAATTTCAGATAGTGCTGATGGTTCCAGCAAGAGCTGCAGAGATTATGTTTATCATGATATTGGTCACTTCTCTGTGGCTTATTAGGGGAATTCAAATTCAGCCAACTCTCCAGCTCTGGCTCAAGTGGTATGATCTGAAGGGAAAAAGTACTCTGCTATACTTTCTATCATGGAAGAATACATTTGATATATTGTTTAACTGGAATATACATAATTTATATATACAATATACATACTATATATATATACACAATATACATAATTTTCTGGAGGAAAAGTACTAGAGAAGGAACTGTTTCTGAAATTGTATTAAAAACGTATTTCTAGACAGTAAAATACTCTTGCCTATTTTAAGGCTGCTTCAGGGTATTCCAGCAACCCCTTGAAGTTAAAAAGAATAATATTGGAAAAAACCTTTTTGATCTTTTTCCAGACAACACAAACCCCAATTCCAATACAAACTTTAATCTTGCAGTATGTTCTCCATTGCAAGAGGAGTCTGTTCATTGCTATACTAGCTTTACTAGTAGCTTTACTACTGCTATACTATACTGCCTTACTATTTTTACTTTATATAGCATATATACTTATACTATACTATTACTGCTACATGAGCTTTGCTACTTTATTTACTATTTTATTTTACTTTATACCTTATTTTCGTTTTACTTTACAAAATACATTTTATTTTACTTTCATATTTACTACTGATTTTTTACTACTGCTGTGCTAGCTTTACTACTACTATACTAGCTTTACTACTGTTGTAGTAGAGGTAAGCACATGAGATGGCATGGAGATCACAATACTTCATTGCAGAAAATATAGGTATCATCCTCCCATCTCAGTATGAATGACAGGCTGAATGTCATGACAAGCATGACAGCTTGGAAAGGAAGTTTCCAGTGTGTGATGAGAAGGTAGAAAGAGTAAGCAAGGAAAAGGTGCTGAGAAATCTATTCCAAGGTTGGATTACATGAATGAATACGAAAAGCCTAAGTATAAATCTAGATCTACATCAAGAGTGTTATATATAAAGCATATATATTTTTGTAGGGGTGATTCATGGACTGCACCAAGAGTTGCATGTATATACTATACACACTTTTGCAAAGGTGATTCACAGAATAAGTCAGTCCTGTCTTCGAAAGCAGCACCTTGATGCACACTGAAGTTTCCATCCCAGGTGTGTGTGCCAGCTGCATCCACATTGCTGCAATCTGCACAACGTCAGAGGCACACTGTCCCTCACATCAGTTTCCCATCACTACAAAATCTTAGGAAATACAGATCAGTACAGATCATTATTTTGCATTTATTGACACTATATTTGTTTCAAACACGCTGTAGTTGTCCCAGACACAGGTGTGCTTCCCAAACTCCGCAGCACATCACAGGCACTCTGAATCTGCTCTGCAGATATCCTGCCTGTGAGTGGACATTCATTTCCACTCCTCCAAGAAGAGAACAAGGACAGAATCTGTTGAGCAAGTCCTAACCTCCTACCAGGGTAGACTGGGTCATAGCTACAACTGAGTGCAGACTACCCTTTGCTTTCTGGCAACTTTGAGCAAATGAAATCTATTCCAGTGAGTGGAAAAACATTCTTCTCCTGACCTGGAACAGCTGAAAGCAAGTTTTCAGGATGACAGTGAATTTCAGGACAAGAATAATCACATTTGCCCAATGTTTGGCATACTCCTCTGAAGCTCCTGATTTAAGAAGGAAGTCATTACCCCTTCAGGCTTAGTCATTCTTGGTCATCAGTTTGAGCTAAGAGAATCTTCTGTCAAGATTAAAGAGATGCACACAGACCTCCTGTATATCATCCATGCCTAAATGGTTTCAGAGGAATCCTTGTACTCCTCCAGCACTAGGCATTACACAGCTTCCACAACTTTTCAGAGCCATAAGTGGTGTTCATGTCACCAGCTGATCACCATCCTAGGAGACAGCTCTATAATGGGAGGGATGGTTGTGGCTGGCTCGTGGTCTCCCTGACATCGACTTCATGAAGCAGATGTTGGAAGCTGCCCTAGTTTTGGCTGGTTCTGATCAAGTATGGTCATGCACATATGCAGCCTTTTAGTTCTTCAAATTATAGCTGTGACTCCGAACTATGAGCATGAATCAGCAGTGTGTCCTTGCAACAGAGAAGGCCAACTGCATTGTTGGCTGTACCAGCAAGCATGAGAAAACCCAGCAGGCCAAGGGAAGAAATCCTTCCCTTCTATTTGGTACTTGTAAGACACCATCTGGAGCACTATATCAGCATTGAGCATTGCAGTACAAGGAAGACACTGACATCCTGGAGTGCAGCTAGTGAAGGGCCACCTAGATGGTTAGGGAACCTTCATCCTTTGAGACACTTGGAACTTGAATGGACAAAGTCCTGATAAGCCTGTTCTATCTGGATCTGCTTTGAGCATGTGGTTGAAGCAGAAGACCCCTAAAGGTCTCTCCCAATCTGAGCTATTTTATAAATCCATGACTACACGTTATCAGCAGCAAACCTTCGTGACTGTGAAAGTTAGCACCTGCATACAACAAATCTTTGTTCTCACATAGCTCTCTAATCAGCACCAGAAACAGAACCCCAAATGGATCCTCTTTGTACACCAAATACAGCTCTTTGTAGTATGACAGTGAGGGTTAGAGGTCCCGGCACGAGAGCACATAGGTTGCTGGGATCCTTTTGGAGGATTATAAGCTGTCCAGACATGGTATGATAGCATCCATAGTGAAGACAGCCAAAACATGCCAAACGCATCAGCTGGTCTCTGTACTCATGCTCTGTCATGCCTTTTCTAGGACAGCTCCTGAATGCCTTCACTAACACATAGGTAGTAGAGAAAGTCAGTGGACCATGAGTCAGTGGAAAACCTGTGAGTGTGAAAACACAACAATACTGAAATACCCATGATATATTTGATCAAAACTTTCCTCATATCCTGATCATCGCTAGAGGGTTGGTGCTGTCTTAAAGGGCTGCTCTGCTGACAACAGCGTGAAGCTGCCCAGCTCCAGACACAGGTGAATCTATTGCCATTGTGAGTCTCGTAATCTATCGCAGCCCAGCCTGCAGACCAGAATGTGTCACAGTAAATGAGACAATACATTGAATTACACTGGCAATTAAACTGTAAATAACTTCAGCAAATAACCTTTTTTCCTCAAAGAAAACTGTCAAGATTTTGGTTTTTTTTTTTTAGGAGAAGTGACTGCAGTGACAAGTTCTATTTAAATTAGAATACAAGGGAAGGAAAACTAATATAAATCTTTAGGAAAAAATCAAGTGTGGACACTTTTATGAACCCCTGTAAGACAAAAATGGCATGACCAGTTTCCTTAAAAAAAATCAATTTGGTCAGAGATAAAGCTTAATAACTTTCAGAGGAAAAGCCAAACTGAAGAGTTAGTTAATAAAAAACCTCAGCATTGAACCGGTCTTTTTAAACTTAGGAGGAATGACTGTTGCTCTAATAAATCCCTGAGGTTATTCTGCAGATACCCTCATATTTATGATGTAATAATGATGATAATGCCTTTCTGTGATTATGGTGGGGAAACTGTGGGTCATAGATTCCAGCAGAAGGAAGAAAGTTAAGGCATGAAGGAGTCCACTGTAAGTTTCAGAATAACTTAATCTATGCTCTCATCTTTAGAAAGAACATTTTAATTTAAAGTTCCAACATCAAAGACCACATGAAATCACCATTTCTTTGAAAATCCACACGTAAGGACAAGAAGATATTGGCCAAAATCCTTAAACTAATTAGTACCAAACACTCCTCTGGGCTGAACTTTTCCCTAGGATCAAATTACTGAGCTTAAGCTAGCAAGCTCTTAGTCCGATTTCAGTGTGGGTAAGGACGAGCTTCTAGTGATGAGAATCTTTATACTTTATTATCTCCATCCCAAATTGCTTTTTAGTCTGGTTTTATTCTTTTCTTTTTTTATTATTTCTTTTTTCCCTTCTATCTATTAAATAACATTCCTGACTAGCTACTTCTGTTCAAATACAAACAAGAATTAAAACCAAACCAACAACTTATTGAGTTTTTCATTCCTCAGCAAGGAACAATCAATTACTGCACTTCATCATCAGTCATAATTCTGATGGCAGACTTTACCTCCACCCCTACCTTGGAGAAAAGGACCAATCCTCATTCTTGCAGAAACAGGTCTAAAGTCGAGGCTGAAGAGGACGACTGTGATTGTCCAGACCATTTCTCACTTAGAATTGGCATGAATTATGATAAAATATATTCTCAGATGAACCTGAAGGACAGAGAAGAAGTGAGGTAAGAGGACTGCTAACTTAAAGAGGTCAAAAGCAAAAAACTAGGAAGATGACAGGGGATTTTCATTCATGTCTTTATGAGCAGCTAAGGAAAATGATCTTGCTCCATACTAGGCAAGAAATACTGAGTAAGGAAGAAACTATGTCCCCAGTGTGCAACTGGAGTCTCTGTTCCCTTAAAACTTCATATTTAAACTCAGGACTTGAATTCAAATTATGCATTGCTCCATTAACTTCTTTAGGTCTCTAAGACAGTTTGATTTATAGGAGATGGCAGTCATAGAAACTATGCTTTGAAGACAGCAGGTCTTACTACAGATTTATACCTGTGTAACTGTGAGATGGGGTAGGATCCACTCGGTAGGATTTATTATTTCTTTGCCTAAGTTTGTTTATTCTTTTTTAAAGGCATTTTTTACATTAATATAGTGTAAGGATTAAAAATTCAGCTTTGACTTGGATAAATATCTATCAAGTTTTGCAGAAGAGACATTACCATTGACCTTATCATCTTAACAACACTGTTACAGTTGGAGAGCTCCATTCCCTTCTTACACTCATGTAATTTGAAAGCTATGGCATATGTTATAGAAAAACCAATATGGGAAACAAAACAAGCCTTTCAGTTTGCTGAAGAAATGGTGCTGCTGACAAATAGAATTGCCAGAGGTAACTAGGTCACTGTATTGTATACTGGCTAAAACATAGCTATGAAGAAATTGAAATTAAAAATTCTTTTATCCTAATTGTATTAATGGTACATAATTTCCACTTCATTTAGCCGTGTGTTTTGCAAGCTTTTAAGCCCAACAGTGATCTAAACATCAGAACTGTACAGTGACTGCATTTCTGCAAGAGAAGATGTAGATGCATCCAACCTGACAAAGACCCAAGAAAGACCCGACAAAAGCGGTGCCAAAGCTTCTCACCCTGAATAGGGGTTGAACATGGGGAAGTTGGGGTCCTCAGCCAACAAGGGACTGACACAACTGTATTTTGACCACAGATCAGATCCACTAGGGTATATATGGGGCCCTGCTGGAGGGCGCAGCAGGACTCAGTCAGGACTCTCCTCTTAAGTTAGAATGCCCTCCCTTTATTAGGTGGGTGCTTGCTTGCGTATTTTGGATCATCAGTCTTAAAGCCTAAGAATTCTTAAGTCAGCTGTGTGTGATATTAATTCCCTATCAACATCTCAAACCTATAGATTGTTAATGTCTGTCAGAATCTCAAAGTAGTTTCAGTGAAAGTAGAGTTAAATTTGAGTTTGTTGCCATTTTGTTAGAAATAAATCCTGTTTTGAGTTTGTCACCCTGTCTGGTTTGGCTGTGTGAAGTTCCATTTTCAGAAGTAAATAGATTTTTTAAAAAGGACAGAAAATATTATGAAATAGTGACTACTGTAAAAAAGAAAAAAAATCCTGACACTTTCACAGTTTGGCATTTTAAATATAAATACAAGGGTAATTTCACTGTACCATTGAGTGAAATGATGGTGTGAGCCAAATAAAAACAAATCCTCTTGAGAATTATTTATCAGGCTACTGATATTCAAGAGTATTTTTTTTAAATTAATTAGTTTTTTTTACCCCAGTAACTCTATCCCATTTTTCCTTTGTGTGGATGTTCTTGGCCTACTCTGCACAGTCTGATGGTAGAACTTGCCATGCTCCATGGCTGGGCTGGCTTTGTTTTATGGCTGCTGTATGGTGAAGGTTTTGTGGAGATCTCAAATTAGAGAAATGAAATTCAGGAAGCCTGAAGCCAGAAGGTTCTACCTACATTTCATTACCTACATTACCTAATACATATCTTATACACCCTCACTCCACTCTCAGGTTGGTGTAAATATAAGCATATTTTGCATTTAACATGCAATTCATCCTCCAGATGGAGTTATCCCTATTTTGTATTGGAGACAATGGAACGTCCTCTCTTATGCATATTGTGACAAACATGCATATTTGTTCAAAAATATCTTGTTTAAGTGCTGACCCTCTCCTCATAGGTAATACTGACTGCCATTACACAGCAATTCCTCATGCTTTGTGAAGGTCAGCTCCACAAAATTAAATCAGAAATTCCACTTCACATTCTTTTTATTACACAGTCATCCATATGATGCATATGCTCACCAGTGATTAGAAATTTTACATGGGGAAAGCCATAATGTCTATCACCATAAGGTAGGATTGGAGATTGATAACATATGGAAGCTAACAGTTCAGTAGTTTGTCATGTCATATAGGAGATTCTGCCTGAAAAGAAAACCATGACTCAGTCTAGTTTGTCCTACTCACACTGAAAATGCCGCTTTTCTGGAGTACCACCCTGAGCACCACTTTGGAGAAAACTGATTTTCAAAGCGGGGAGGAAGATTAGGGATGCAGAGCTGTCAACCCAAAAGAGAATCCCTGAACTAGGGGCACCATCTACAGGGGAACAGACTGACACTGACTCAGCTCTGTCCTTGCACTACACAGCTGCTGACATCTGTGCAAAACATACGCAGGGTGGTTTGACTACTCTTGAACACTCCCTTGTAAAAGAGTATTTTTGTTTTCACTTTCATTTATGCTGCCACAGTGTTCAGGAGCCCTGGGCACAGAGCAGGAGCTCTCCGTATTAGCTGCTATACAAATGCAGATTAAATGAGACCATCTTTGTCTAAACGACTCAGAAGAAACAGCACATGTGTACAGATAAAACATGAGAAAACAATGAAATTAAATGACACACTGAGACAAACATCAGACACCGGATTAAGTTCTTTGATTTTACACTTTGATTTTTAGCTAGAATTAAAACCAAAACAAAACCCCAACTCTTGTTCTCTGCTCCCTCTACCGAAGTCATAATCTCACTCATTGCTCCAAAAATCATCTTCAAAGACTTAATTTGTATGATGCTTTTGTTAGTTGTGTACAGCTGAATAGTTACACCAGTATTTATTCATTTTACTGAAGGTTAATTCTCACTTTTGGGACTTAGGTTTCTCACTTTGCTTTCACGTCTTTCATGTTCTCTTGATGCAGTTTTTGGCTTCCTGACTAAGAATGTGCCTTCTAAATACATCATTGTCACCTGGTATATACTGTGGAAGGTTCACTGAAATCAAGAGTGGGATGACAGTGAGATTCCAAGTTTTTAATTTTCATTGGTACATACTAGCCCTTGGATCCCCAGTCAATTCTGGGAAAAAAAATCAATCAAGAGCAGGTGTTTCATATGCAGAAGTTCCAAAAACGTGTGCTTGAACTCATGCAATCGAACTTCATTTCTCCCACCTCCCTAAGCAAAAGCCAATTCTTTTGTCTTCAGGCACACCAACTAGTTTCAAAATGAAAAACTTGAGGATAGAAAAGACCAAAACAAAGGAAAAACAGGAATAAAATAACATGATAATGAAGTACAAAGTAAAAGAATCTGTCAAAAGTAGGTACATGTAATCTTGTGCAACATAAGAATAATTTCATCATGACAGTCACAGTTCAGTCCCTGTTAGTTTCAAGTTCTAAACTTTGATAAGTAAATTAACATGCCACCAATGTAATTTATTCACTCACCTGCCATTGATTTGCCCTCATGATTTGCCTGACTTCCCATCTTGCACATCTACCTGTGGTGATACTTGGTCCCATGAAGGCTGACATACAAGAGAAAACCCATGGCAGCTTCAGCCCAAAGCCAGAACCCTGACTGCTGGTTTTGGTGTGCTACAACTGCTGTTGCTCCTGAATTTGCCTCAGTTCAGTGATTGTCATTCTATTATCTACTTTTTATATGCCATAAAACTTGCCAGGACAGGTCTGAGAATATTTCAGTTTCATTGGCTTTGGCCCAGACTTTCTCCTTTATGGAGCAAGCAGGAGTCTTTTATTTTCAAAACCTAGTTTTTATGGCTCATATTGCTTTCTAATCTTGAGGTATTATCTTGAAGTCATAGTATACAGAAAGTAAAAAATAAAAATAGCAAAGGCAAACATTGCGTAATTTCTAGTCTTCCTTTTTTAATTCAGATTCCTCCCAGATGCTTCTGTACCTCTGGCTCAGTCAAAGTCTAAATTAAAAACAAGGGATATGAAGGATGTAACAGAGCCTAGTTCTTCACTTGTGCTTAGCAGAATTCCTGATGGAACTTCGGAATGGTAGACATTATTTAAAATTCCCTTTTGATGCACTAATGCACATTAACAAACAAAACATAATAGTTCTTGGGTTTAGAACCGAATTTCTAGTGGCTTTGCGTGTTTCTTCTTCTTTTCCTCGTGATAGGACATCTTCTCTCCTGAACATAACTGTGGAAGACATAATAATAACAACAACAACAACAACAACAATTACAAATACAATGACCTGTGTTTCATTACTTTAGTGGCTAGCATTTGGCTAGCACTCCAAGCATTCATCAAACAGCTCTTGAGTTCTTCTAGCAGGATCTTCTAGATCCTTCTTCATTCAGGACATGAATCTCATCCCTCAAGTTTCACAACTTCCTTCAGTTTAATTAACCACTATGACTGACAGTAACTACTGAGTTCTTTGAGGATGCAGTAGTGAAATAAAATTTCTCAAAGGACTGGAGAACTTTTTTGTTATTAATAAGCTTTTGGGCCTGAAGGGAACTGGAGCAAGCAGGAAT
>NW_010164061.1:9537-11134 GCF_000695765.1 Mesitornis unicolor
ACAGAAATTTTTCCATTGCGAACTACCAAGCTCACAAAAGATTGGGTGAAATCTTTCCCACTACCCTCGCAGCCCCTACCACACCTGCCTTTTTAGTTTTATTTATTTTTTTTTAATCTAGTGGAATAATTATGTATGGACTACCACAGTCAGAGAGTGAGAAAGTGATGGTGTAGTCTTCAGGGCTACTGCTAGACAGCATTGCTGTTCCTTACTGTCTATACACTGAGAGGGTCACTGGGTTTAAATCATGTTCCCTGTCTTTGTTCAAATGCTCAGACAGGGTATGATGTGTGCAAATGCCAGACTCCCACAGACTTCTGGCTGTGTGGCTGTTAGGAACACAGCACCAAGTCTTCATAATTATTAGCATTGAAATCTGTGGGGTTTTTAACTGACCAGATAAATTATCCTAGAGAAAACAGTCCTTGATAGCTATTGTATTGGGAGAGAGGTAACAGCCATATTTTTAAATCATACAGGGTCATCTGGGCACAGGTGACCACTTCTGTATAAGCAGTTTAAATTATGCCAGTTCCTCCTTTCTGTAGCTTAGCAAGAGCTGCTGTTTGCTTTCCTTTCCCCTTTTCCCTCTCATGATCTAATGTGCCCATACAAGAAAAACTCATATTGTGACTAACAGATCTAAGAATCCATGTCCAGCATTAATGCAATCAGAAAGTGCATATTTGAACAGAACTGGAAAAGGGCTGTGGTCTTCAGAGCCAAAACCCACCACAAAAGCACGGGTGGGAAACGGCAAGACGATGTTCTGCTGAAGGCACAGAAAGTCACTTCTGAGATGTGACTGGGAGCTTCTTCACTTTCTCAGTTACCGACTAACAATGGCATAGGGGCTCCTCTGTTTGCCAACATTTGCTATTTATCACATTAAGATGTAATTTAGAGAGCTTTCGCTCTTGTGTACTACATGAAACCAACTAAATGATTCTTGGACACATAACTACTTTAAGTTTTCTTAGAGCAACTGTAATTCAGCAGCATCCCATACCACCAAGCATCAAGCCTGGACTAGAATCTGCAGATTCGGTACCCTGCAACCAAGTAAAGGTTATAGGGAACATAAATACCACACTACTATTTTATAGTTTTGCTGACAAAATTATGTTTTCCTCCTGTGCCTTTGAGGGCATAGACGCAACAGTAATATATGCTGAGGAACAAAGAACTTTGGTCTGTTGTGTTTTTAAAAGCTAAGCTTACATCTAAATCTATTTCCATTTCCCTCTGGAACCTGAGTAGCTTTTTATGTTATATTAAACATTAGACAAATAGGGTAGATCTAATTAAAAGTTGAAGAAATGTGCTTCCCTTAATTGAATTTGCTACAGTTACATTTTGCAGACCAATGTTAATCAAAGCTCCAGTTCAGAGTGGATGGATCAAGGGAATTAAATTAACCCCTGCACGTCCTTACCTGAACACGCGATATGGTCTGCTCTCGCCTAAACCACAGACGCCAATCACGATTCAACGCTCAATCGCGACTGGCCGCCGCAGCGGGAGGGCCGCGCATCGCACGCTCGCTAAAAGTACCGAGTACCCGGAGAAGCAGCGGCAGTGACCGGCGGGGGTT
>NW_010164062.1:0-3703 GCF_000695765.1 Mesitornis unicolor
ACACACAGCCCCTCCCAGACACAGGGGCCCCCCAATAGATGCACCCTTCCTAGACACAGAGACCCCTATGAGAGGATCCCCCATAGACACACTGAGACCCCACAGACATGCAGAGACCTCTCCCCTCTCTGCCGGGACACCCAGAGCCCCCCTACCCGTACCTATCTGTAAATACCACCTCCCCTTGCACCCAGTTACAGGACACCTCCTCTCTTAGGGGTGTCACACGAGCCCCTGGGGTGCTGCGAACCCCACACTTACACCACACGGAAAGGCTGTGGACAGCGTGGGAATTCAAAGCCCATGTGTTTGCTGCGGGCCCTGGACCCCCCATGCCAAACCTGGATGGAGGCACGGACACCCCCTCACTGTGCCAGGGGCTGGGGAGGAGGGGTCACAGCGCACCCCAGATGGGGCGCTGAGGGCGTAGGGGACAGTGGAAGATGTAGGTGAGCTCCCTGGCCGGTCTGGCCACTGGGTAGGTGCCCCTTGGCCACCCTTTGCCCCGGCTGCAGCTCAAACCCATGCCCCAGAGCCCCTCAAACACTGGCCCGTCCAGGACGTGGGGACCTCCATCCTCACACCTCGGCACCCTGTCCTGGGCTTCTCGGGGGCTCTTATGGTGTGGGGTGGACCTGGCTGTACTGGCCGGGTGTGCGGAGGGGTGCGGGCAGTGTGCCATAGCGGTGCTGCTCTCTAATGGCCGTGAGGAGGACACGTCTCTGTGTCACCCGAAACAGGTCATGAAAGTATGCGGGGCATTTCTCCCTCCCCATGGGCGTGGGAGCTGGCGGAGGTGGCCACAAACCCACACCCCTCCACAAGTCTGGGGCAGCAGCGTTGCAAGAGCCCCTCAAAAGAAGGTCCTCCATCTGTCTCTTGCTCTGTGCCTCAGTTTCCCCACTCTGCACTTCACCTCTGCTTCCCCGGGGCAGCTCAGGATTTTGGTCACTGATGCTTGATCTGCTCCTGAATATGCTGGGGGTTTTACATGAGTACTCCCAGCCAAACAGCACAACCACCGTGAGAGGAATTAACCCCCTTTTTTTGCTGCCGGAAACCAGAGCAAACCTGCCTGTAGTGTGAGAGGAAATGCCAGATCCGTCTGCTTTTCTCAGGTTTCCAGCTTTTGCAGAGGAAATATGTGCAAACCCACCGCCCAGCAGCAAACCCCCTGCAGGAGCAGGCAGGGAGGCTGCTGCCCCTTGGGGGGGGATGCTGCCTGTTTCCCCAGGGCTCCCCAGGGACGCAGGTGGCGTCACGGGGCAGCACTGGTTTTCCGATGGAGGCCTCAGCATGGGGCTGCTGGGAGCTCCCAGGGCAGAGCTGAGTCAGCGTCTGGAGGCTGCGTGTGGGTGGAGGCACCCAAGGGTGCAGGGAGGCCCCAGGGGACCTGCCTGGGGTGGTGGGACAACCTGTGTGGGGCTTGCCCCGGGGTCCCCCGCAGAGGCACAGCGGGGACCAGCGAGGGCTGAGAGCTGCTGGCCCTGCTTTGGCTCCCTGCGAGCTCCTGGATTTGGTTTGGGGGCACGGGCAGACCCCATAGCCCACATTTCACCAGGGCTGGGACACCTCCTCTCCAAAAGGGATGGAGCCCGGGAGCAGCCCCCCTCCACCTGCAGCTCCGGTCTGCGGTGATGCAGAGCATCAAAGCCAGGGGTTTTCCTATCACCAAGCTGGGGCGGTGGGAGGAAGCATGGTTTAACATCAACAACCTACACGGCCTGGCAAACGGGAGGTTCTGGGGCGATCTCCCAGCTGCCTGCAGCTATTTAGATGAAATTACAGGAAAAGGGAGCCAGGTTCTTTGGGGAGGTGTACAGTGAAACCAGGACAGGCACCCGATGCAAGTTGCATCAAGGGAAATTCCATCTAGACACTAGGAAACTTTTTTTTTTCCCCTGTGAGCATGGTAAAATGTTACAGGAGCCCAGAGAGGCTGCGGTATCTCTGTTCTCCATGATACTCAGATCTGCCCTGGTCCCCCCAAGGCCCTCCCACCCTCACAGTACCAAGTGATGCTCAGCAGCGTTGGGAGCAGTGAAGCTGAACCCCGCTGCCAGCTTGCGGCTGCAATGGGGCTGCCTCCTCGGGGCGGCTGCACCCAGGCAGCAAGAGCAGCGCCAGCCGTGCACCCACGTCCCCCCACAGCCCGGGGTGCAGGAGAGCTTCCCAGGATTAGGATGAGAGCCCTGACACCCTCGGGAGTGGGGTTTTCCCCTCCCTCAGCACTCTCACCCAGTGAATTCCTGCAAAGCACGGGGCTGCAGCTGCGGAGGACGAGGACGAAGACGAGGGTGGCTGGTCCGTCTGGTGAGACCGGGAAGGAAGCACCAGTGGCAGCACCAGCTCCAGCAGAGGCCAACTGGCCCCAGGGGCTGGCTGGGGATTCGCAGAGGGCAAGTTGCAAATCTGGGCAAAGCTGCCTGGAGGGAGAGATAAAAGGACCCGGATCCCTCCGGGTTGAGGAAGCCCTTGGATCTGGGGTGGTATGTAAAATGTCAGTGCTGGAAGGTACCCCCTGGGAGGCAGGATCTGACCTGCGGAGGCTCAGGGAGCCCACTGAAACCTCCTGCAAAGCGGCTCTTGGCTCAGCTGCTGCCCCAGAAGAGGAGGAGGCTGTACCCCAGGCAGGCTGTTAGCCAGCTCCAGCCCGTGGGTGCCAGTTTGGGGCTGGGTGACCGTGTCCAGGGCACACCAGGAGGCCTCTGTCGCCCCCCAGGCTGGTGCGCTGCCAGCACCTCCCTTTCCGCAAGAGCCTGAACCGCCTTTTCCTGCGTCCCACCCCAGCAGCCAGGGCTCAGCCGGCCCCGCTTCCCTCCCCACCCCGTCCCGTTCCTGCTCCCAGCAGAAATCCCTGGCACAAGGTTTGTTACTGCAGTGTTTGCCGCACAACGCAAGGTGCTGGCACCCCAAACCTGCAGCAGGATGGGGCAGGTCCCACTGCCAAAAACCCACCCCTCTGCTGGGGTTTGTGGGTCTGAGAGAGTCCTGACTTGGCCCTTGCTTTTCGGGTGCATCCTTGGGATAGCAGGGGTGGCCCAGGAAAGCCTGAAATAACCTGTTATTACTGGTGTGCTGAGCTTGCCAGGCCTCTGAGGCGCCCCAGATATCCAGCACGTAGGGTGTTCTGGCACCCTGCAACCTGACACAGGGTAAGGAGTGGCTGCCAGAGCCCTGCCCCACTGTGGCTCCAGAGCCACAGCATTACATATGTGCTTATGCCACATCTCACCTCACCCACTTCCCACCAGCACTGCAGCAAAGCGCCGCTGGTACCACACCACGTGCCTCGGTTTACCCGGTTCACACTATGGTGAGCGCACACTCACTTTCACAGTGTGGAAACACAGCTCCCTTCTCCAGCGCTGCGTTTACTGTGGGTTGTAGTGCTTGTGGCTGACTCTGCTCCTCCTTCCTGGTCCAAGACTTGTCCATGCAGGGTCCAGTGACAGAGGGAGAAGCTGGCCCCTTTGGTCCCCAACCTGCAAGCATGCCTACCCTGCATCCTCTCCCTAGTGGGGCTGGGAGTCGCACCATGCACGGAGGTGGGGACCAAACAGGCAGAGCCCTCTCTCCATCTCAGGAGGGAGGAGAATTCAGCAGCCTGGTGCCTCTGCAGGGGCTTGGGGGGCTGATGCTGGAGCATGGAGGGGGCCGGAGTGGGATACGGCTTGTGGGGCCAGCAGGGGGTGGAAACTGG
>NW_010164063.1:0-354 GCF_000695765.1 Mesitornis unicolor
GGGGGACGGGGACGGGGACGGGGGGACACAACTGGTCCATGAGGGAAAATGAGCCTGGAGCTAGGAATGACAATGCCACACAGCAGGACACCATCCCACAGTGTCTGAGCAAGGCAAGCAGACCAGAGCTGGGGACAGTCATGGTTTTGCCATCAAGCAAAACCAAAGTAACAAGTCAGGCCCCAAGTCAAGTCAGTCATCAAGTCAGGGACATGGCTGGGCATGAGCCCTCCTACAGCACAGCTCAGGCCAGGAGTGGGTGCTCCAACCCTGGGTGGGAGCTCCAGATGAGGGTAGGTAAGGTTTATGTGAGTGCACTCAGGGCCCTGGCATTCTGCTTTTGAATCTGCTCTG
>NW_010164063.1:385-2306 GCF_000695765.1 Mesitornis unicolor
TGCACAGTGACTGTGCTTGTTCAAGAGATCGAACTGGGAACAACTCCAGGAGTTATGACCAGCAGTAAATATGGCATCTCCAAATAACTTTCTCAAAATATTGTTGAATGACACTTCAGAATTAGCTTTATCCTGCCCTAGCACATCCACTGATCTAGTAAATGCCTTAATTCCCAGGCCCCCCAACCTCTGACAGAGAGAGGCATGCTTTCAGTTTTCTTCCTTTTCACTCACACTCCTAGCTTTAGCCACACGTAAGGATAATCTATACATATTCCTTGTTGTCTCAGCTAACGTGTTTGGAGCCAATGCTCAGAGTCAGCTTCGTCTAGACTTAATGTCATTTTTGACAACCCCAGAAATATTTGATGAGGTGTATTTCTCCTGGTGTTTGTTTCCTTCTTTTATTTATTTAAATCTGCGATTACACTGAAACTACATACTGACATCTTTCATAGTGATCAAACAGAGAATATATTTAAAGGTTTACAGAGCAGCCCTAAATATGTCATCAGAGCTCTCACCTCCATCACATAACATGCTCCCAACATTTTCTTAAAATAACTGTAAGACAGGAAAGAAAAATTGCGATTCTTCATTCCCTCTCAATGAAAATAAGCCTCTATGGCCAACATATTCCCCTTAATCCTTCCCAAATGCTTTTGATCAAGCAATCCTGAGCAAAGAAACACAGAAATCACAAAGTAACCAACAAAAATATTTGCCTAATAAAACATTTCAATAATCCTAAAGTGTTGTCTCTTCCAGTTTTAGCTATCTGGTCTGTAGCTGTATTCTGAGGTTGCCTATTGACCTACCTTACAAGTGTTATGAGAATTAGCTGAAAATGCTCTCGGAGTCGAGAGTGACTTGCAGGATTGCTGTTACCAGCTTAATACAGAGTGCCAGAGGTATTGGCTACTGCACAATAATAATGATACTGCAGCGTGCAACAAAGCTGTTTTAAGGCTTGCAGTATGGTAGACTACAACAGCATCCAGCTTTTTGAATATGTTCAGTGTTGGATTCTGCTGTACATAATTATGGAAAAAAAAGTTCCTCAAAATTGAAGGTCAAATGATGCATAAAGCATACAAAATATCACTGATTTGGTATCACATCTGAAGGATTACAAGACAGCACAGCAGACTTGATGAGGAACTCAAGAATGCTGGCAGATGGCTTTGGCAGGCAAACTGCAATAACCCAGGTGAAAGTTTGACCAAGCCACTGCTGCTAATGCTGCTGAATCCACTTGGCAGGACCTCAGGCAAGCAGAAAATCAAGTCATAAAAGTAGGAAGGTGCTTGTGAGAAAGTCCTTCACGCCACTCCTGTGACCAGACAGATAGTCCAATCCTTTGAAATGACAACGTATCTGTGACAGCTGTCAGCTCATTTTACAACTAACCTCTGCACTTTTTATGGCACAGTCGTTTAGCTCTCCAGTGAAATACGATCAAGGAAGTATACATGTGCTCGTGTTCGATTAACATGCTCTTTGGGTCAAAAAAAAATTATTGTTGTACAGGTAGGAATCTGTCCAGGGAAGGAGCGTATCACTCGCAGATACCTAAAAGCAAATTTACAGCGGACATGACTACTTGCTGTAAAATTCTGAGAAAACTGGTGATCCTGCCAAGATGACACAAACACATAAGGTTCTGGGGGGAGGGCGGCCCAGCGGAGCAGACAGGTAAGCACGCTGCCAAATCCTCCTCTTGATGTCTTTCTCTCTCGGACCCCATTCTGCACATAACGCCTGGGCGATAACACCCAGTCTAGCGGCTCGCTGTCCAGCCGTGCGGTGCTGCAGGGCACCTCCAAATGCGGCCGCCCCCCCACGCTCCCGGTCCCTGCCGGTTAGCGAACGGCCCGGGCTGACAGGGCGCGGCCCACCCACCTCGGTAAACGCCGGCAGC
>NW_010164064.1:0-409 GCF_000695765.1 Mesitornis unicolor
TGAGCGCTGCTCAGCAGTAGCCAAAGCACTGCTGTGTTCTCAACACCTTTCTAGCTACCAATACAAAGCATAGCACTATGAGGGCTGCTATGGGGAAATTAACTCCGTCCCAGCCAGACCAAATACAAAGGGGGAGAGATCTTCTTCCCTTTCAAAGCTAGTGGCGCGCTTGAGGCAGTATGGGGTACAAAATACAGCAATACCTTCCTTTTGGCTGACAGGTAGAGGCTATGCATTCACACCTGCTCCTCTCTCACAGCAGAGGAGACTCCTCTATATGAAGTGGTTCAAATCCTCATCTCCCCTGCCACAGGAAAACCCTAATGAGAAAGGGGTTAAAATTGCTGCTTGTAGGACCTTTGTGAAACTCAGTTGCAGGCTCAGCAATCCCACAGATAAGCAGAAGGCC
>NW_010164064.1:528-1290 GCF_000695765.1 Mesitornis unicolor
TAGCCAAAGATGTTTAGAGAAATAGTGCTGATAATGCCCAATTAGCAGAATAAGTGACAAAATACATCTGCTTCTGGGAGAAAGGTGAAAAGTTTATAGCCATGAAGACAATAAGCCTTCCTCCTCACGACCACATGAGGACCACTAGAGGATCATAGGGCACATGCCCAGATAGGAGGGGTTATATGCTAATGATTTTGGAGGAATCCCCGCTTCGTATTAATGAGTTCTCAGATATCTCATGTATATGTATGAATAGGTAGCATATAAACAATCACTTTGTAACGGGAAAATCAGAGTCTTCCCAAGGAATGATCCTGGGGACTCCCCACACATAATAAAGAATACCTGCTTTCTAAAACTCAAAGAGGAGTCTTAGAGAGTGAACTTATTTTCCAGCTTTCTTAGAATTACTAATGACCAGGCAACAAACTCACCTAGGTGAAAGCCCCAGTCTCCTTCCCTGACAATCCCCATGTAATAAACAGGACCTAGGGGACCTCTGGTTGAAACTAGCCAGTTTACCCTAGTTCAAAACACCAGCTAAATGCACAGATGACTACAGCTGCTTGTTCTTTCTATGGACTCACTTTCTCTGGAACATGTTTCAGTTTTTAAAAGTTAGGGAGTCAGCATTTATCTTCACAGACCTCTGTGATTTCCCTTTTGAAGTGATTAAATCTTCTCCCACATTATGTGGGGAAACTGAACACCCAAGGTGGAGCTCGCATGCACCACGGAGTCTACAGCCAGCTTCTCACT
>NW_010164065.1:0-3148 GCF_000695765.1 Mesitornis unicolor
GTTCCATTCGCGGGTCAGCTCCGCCCCCACTCCGCCAATGGGCGGGGCAGCCCAGCCTAGACCCCGCCTTCAGCGGGCTGCCAATCAGGGTGACGGACGGCTCCGTGGCCCCGCCCCATCGGCCGGGGTTCTAGAGCCGCGGCTGGGTCCTAGAGCCCGCCCAGCTCTGCACAAAGCGTGTCCCCTCCAGCAGAGAGGGATCGCTCTCACCCTCCACCGCCCGTCCCAGGCCGCTCTCCCACCTCCCAGTCCCTCTGTACCAGCTCCCCAGCATCCGCCGCTCACCTTGACCACGACTTTGGGTGGACATCACAGTGTCCTGGAGGAGGGAACCAGTCCTGTGGTCCAATATTTCATCTCCATCGCGATGTTTTCAAGTGCTGTAACCTCATACTGCAGCTTTTACACAATGCAAAAGTAAAGTTCTGGATCCAACCTGCAGGAGTGACCTCCAGCCCAGTGCAATTAAAGCTCAGCATTTCCTCCCCTTCCATTGAGGAGTTTATCTTCATGAGAAAGTGTTTTTGTTGCTTGAAGTAGAACTGCTGACCTGCTACATTCACTCACTTGATGACAATTTGTTTTCGGCTTTAGCATTTAGGTTTGTCAAGGCAACTTGACCCCACAGACCACAGGCCGCACACATTCTTACTAAAAAGCTCACCAGTGACACTAAATACAAAAAACTTTGAGAGGGGAAAGCCCCCAGAACCAAAATAAACATACTACACAACACATTTTCATAGATTTTAGGGCCAAGAAGAGCTACTATGATCATCCAGTGTAACCCAGGAATGCTACCTCAAAGTTCACGAGGTGTGTTTAAATCAAATCATACCTTTAAAATGGCATCCAGGCTTCAGCTGCTCTTTCCTAGCTTCTGCTTGCATTCCACCTGTGGGATGATGTTTTTATAGTGTCTTTTCCATCAAAGGGACAGTGCAGGGGCTCTGTTTTTTCTTTTAACAAGCACATCCCTCCTTTCCTGGCGCAGCAATGGCCACCCTGCTGCTGGGAAACCCACCTCCAGCAGATGGTTTTAGCAGCTGCTTTTCAATCTGGCAAACATCTCGCAGCAAGTGCATTGTTTTTGAAGTGGTTTTGCTCGCAAGCAACGCAGCGGCAATGTCAAAGAGGTTAGATCAACTGGGTAAGCCACGCAAGGGAGAAAACTGGATTGGAGAAGACCTCTGAAATGGGCGGGCAAGCGCAAGAATCCAAATCCCACACACCAGGAGGAACTCAGGACTCAGCCAAAGCATGACAACATTATCTGTGATATCATGAATTTATTTTTTTAAAGTCTCTAGATGGGATAATAAAAAGATTTCACAACATCATACTAGGTAGACAGGCAAATCTCTGTATAAACACTTGGATCAACAGATCTGGCCTCTCCAGAGCAAGCAGCTGTGGACAAAGTCGATGACCTAACGTTGAAGCTGGCCTGCTTTGAGCAGAAGGTTGGACTAAATGACCTCCATGGATTCCACCTTGAAGTCCCCATCTTAAAAGCAGACTGATGCTCTTAGTGTTTAGACTTTTATTTTCAATCCCTCCTGTCTTCCTGCACCAATGTTAGAAAAGCATTTCTAGCTTTCCAATCTATTCTATCCCATTTTCATGCCCAGTTTACAGACATCTGTTTTCATATCAAGATTTTTGTAACCCTCTCCTGTCCACTGATATTTTCTCTCTAAACACATCAAGAAGATAACCACAGCTCCTTTCAGGCTTCATTGTAGTAGACAAGTTGGCCACTCTGGCTTCATAATCCAAACTTTGTATTTAAGGCATCTTCCTGGTTGTCTTTTTTGCCCCTGTTCCAATTTGACTTCCTCAATCGTTTGACAGCATCGTTATCACTCTTGGACCAACTTTCCTACATGCTTTTTTTTACAGCTTCACAGTGGCTCATCATTATCCTTTATCGACTACTAAACTTCAGATTCTTTTTAGCCCTAAATTTCCAAGCAGTAAAAAACTCTTGGCATCCTTCACCAATTTCTCCTCGCCCCTAAATTCACAGCCTTGCACTTTCTGCTGCTACATTTAATCTCATCTCTATTCCTCACTCTTCAAAGGCATCAGTTCTCCAAGATATTCTGGTTCCCTCGTATTACTACGGCCTCCCACTTTTGTTCATCGCTCGCTTTTTGTGCCAAGGTCATTATAAAAAGGCTCTAGAGAGTTTACTCCTGGGACCAGAACTGGAGAAATTCAGTATTAATTCCCCACCGCACCAGCCCTGATGTCAAAACACTCCATCGACACCTTACCATTTGGTATTTTTGTCTGTCTTCCAGTTCTCGCATGTTTGTGCATAAAATTCGCAGTTGAAGTCCTGTTAAATGAGACTGATTTCACGTCCCTCATGTAGAAGCTGGGTTTACTTAAGTCCAAAGGATATGAGACTAGCTCTTGCAGCTTGTGACAGCGAGCCAGGAGTTCCCAGCAGATGGTAGGAGACAGCCACCCCAGGAAAACTCGCTCTTTCCATCTCCAACTGCCCAGGACGTCTGGATTTCACATGGTAAAATTGAAAATAGAATGATTTGTGCTTAACAGTTCATCACTTCACCCACTTACCAAGCCTAATGCCTGCCCATTTGTGGTTCTACTCTCATTTTACAGACATTATCACAACACTGTCTATATGCAAGTGCCATCAGGCCTTTTTTTGAACCACTGTAGACCCTTCTCGCCTTTCCCTCACCCCTAGACAAGCTGGTACACCCTTCCTGAACTGGAATCAAAGTTTCTAACAAAACAGGCATCCCTATTTTGTATAACTTTAGAAAAAAAAAACCAGTAAGTCCTTTTTCACTTTTACTGTCTACTTAATGCTACACTAGTTTTGTGCACAAGCATCAGGTTATCTATTTTACCAATGGTACAAACTGGTATTCTGGTATTCCACCCAGGTTGCCCACATCCTTTCAAAGCTGCAGCTTTCCAGAAGAGAAGCTTCATTCCTGTAAACGGCAACTACAAAACCTACTTAATTCTTCAGCGTAAAGCTATTTAGATTGTTTGAGGCCATTTAATGTAAAATCACCAGTAAAGATACCCACCGAGATTCTCCAGGAGTTATTATATTCCTAGTTAACCAATTTGTTTTAAAAGAATTTTATGAAGGTCTAATTGT
>NW_010164066.1:0-614 GCF_000695765.1 Mesitornis unicolor
GGGAGCTCTGGTGAAGGTGTCATTAAAAACAGTCCTAGAAGAACATAACCCTCACCATTGGTCTTTATTTTGATGTATCCTTTCCAACTCTCCCAGGATATGGTAAGAACCTAACAACTTCCTGGCACTTTCGTATTTATGCTTCACAACCTGAAATAGATAACCGTACCCCTTTTTTTTTAAAAAAAAAAGTTGTTTCATGTACATATCTTTCTAGTTTGTTGTTACTGAAAACAGCTGAACTACATTGTGATGAATTTCAGTGAGGTTTTGCCTGTTCCTTTGATTGCTGAGCAGTCTAGTGCTTACTTTGTCCTTAAGTAAATACCTTACAAAACAAATGAAAATTAAATAATAAAATTATACAGACACTAATGTTGCATTTAAATTGCACTATTAAAATGAGACTATATCAAAAGATGAAATGCAAAGTTTCAAAACGTTAACTCTTATCTTCCAATTATATTCTTAAATAGTAAAGTTGTTACAATAAAGAAAGATACGAACAGTTAAGACTACCTGGACCTGAAATTAATGTAGGCATCTTGCCTTTGAAATTCCTTAAAAATTTTCCATTCTTTTACTAAAGGTAGGCAAACATTTCTGCATTTCAT
>NW_010164067.1:0-4284 GCF_000695765.1 Mesitornis unicolor
TATATATATATATATACACACTAGGAAACTTGCCAGATGCTCAGTTACTGTAACTTGAACATAGCCTTATTGTCTACCCACACAGGTCCTTGATCTGTGGTGGAACAAGTGAAAAAACCATCTTGTTCTGGCTGATTCTAAGGTAGAAAAGTTCTTCCAAAATCCCTATAAAAAGCAAATATAAAACCCCCAAGGTCACCCAAAAGAAGTTGCCAGAACACTTTTGAGAATAGTAGCACCTTACTAATTAAGTGGTAGAAGCTCTTACTCCACAAGTAGATCAGACCACTGCTGCAGTATTGACCTTACTGACTGGCTTATGTGGAGAGTTCTTGCTCATCTCTGAAGGAAAACCTTGAAGGAGTCTTTTATATAAACAATAACAGTAATGAAACAAGCTGAGACATTTTCAGAAATAATTGCACTAAGATCATGTTTTGACATTCATTTTTGTTTTGATGACCAGGATCTGGAAGGACAACACAGTGTTTGGTGGTATGGTTTTGATTTGGTTTTGTTTTTAAATTGTTCTTTTAACTTAGTTGAGCCCATTTTCCTCTCTTTTGTAGAAGTCTGACTTGTATTTTGGCTGATGAAAGGCATTTTTTGAAGATGTCTTATTCATAGAAAGTTACTTTTTTGTGCGTGTGTCCTAGTTAGGATAAATGCAGGGGGGGTTCCGAGTGTCGTATTTCAGAGACTTTCATCTTGCTTTGTGTTGCAATTACTCAGGCAAAAATGTTGGATAGCTACAGATAGAGCAAAGCAAGTTGAAGAATTCTGGCAAAGAAAAAGAGAAGCCATGGAGAACAAAGCTCGAGCTGAAGGACACATGGTATGGAATCCGGTCATCCTATGTATATTACTGTTTCAGCATGTTTTATGAATCTTTGAAGTAACACCATAACTATGAAATGCTGGCTAATATTTTAAAGTATTAAAAAGAAAAAGAAAAAAAACCACACACACAAAAAACCCCACAAAAACAAAAGGAAGGTAGGTTTTTTGCATAGTTATTAATTTTATTAAAATGTAGCTGAATTGTGCAATGCATTTCTCATGAAAGTAAATTTATTAACAAAGGAAAATATCTTTTTTTGCATGTGTTTAACTTGATACTGTGAATTTTAAAACATTAATTTACACTTTTTTCCCCTGTTCCTAGCTTTAAAGTTTTGCTTAAAACTGAACTTTATGTATTATTCAGTAGCTTGAACCTAAAATGAAGTTTGATTACACTGATCCAGCTAATGGTCAGATACAGTAGCTTGTTTTACAAAAACACATTCTGCTTATTGACAAGGTGTTGTAAAGACATCTATCTCTGACAAGGTTGATGTTTCTAAAACTTTTACTCTTTAGAGATTAACTATGGGACAGCATCACAAAATGTTTTTTGTTCTTTACGCTTGCAGTTCTAAATTCAATATTCCTTTAGGCAGTTTGTTTTGAGTAAAAATATCTTGGAAATTACTCATTTTCATGAGGACTTTGTGTGGCTGAACTATGAACTATGTATTTTTATAATGTGGAAAGTTTTGCTTTTTGAGTTCTTCTGTACACTATTTGTATACAACCAAGTCACAGTATCACTGTCAGCTGCTGAAATTAAACTGACCTCACTGGCATTGCAGTGAGGTGATACCAACTGCAGATTTATAGAAGCATCTCCTGAGTTATATGTGAATATCAGATCATGATTTCCAGCCAGGTCTTTGTTTCAGGGATTATTCCATTTTAGAGTAATTAATTCTTAGATATCTTGATTCATTGCTTTGAGGGTGCAATATCCTTAGGCTAGTATATATGTTTTAAAGAAGGAGTCTTCCACTTTAAAACTATGGTTCTGGTTTTCAGAACCTCCAAGACCAGTAAATAATTTTGAAATGATGAACAAATCTTGTTAAGACTGCCTGTTCTTAGACAAGTCCTTAGTAGTACCTGCTTCCATTTTGTTTGCATTAATATAAATGTATGCAATCAATTTATGTAAGATACTGAAGTATTCAGGATATTGTATCTCAGATTTTTCTAATTATTCAACTGAGCCCAAATGTTTTATTCTTAACTAGCTGCTGTAATAAAACAGGGAGGTTATTGAACAGTTGTAAAAGTAACTTCCAGATGTTTTAAGACTTACAGCTGGAAGCCAGGGTTCCAAATTAACATACTATTGTTTGCCACTGACAGTAGAAGTTCTCAGCAGCTTCCTTCTATTTGTGCAGGAAAATAATTTGACCAGCTGCCAGTAATTTACCTATTGGCCAGACCATGATGATCTGAAAGGAGGAATCAGTAGGAATCATCAATGAATGAATATGTAGCACATTGTTGTGTAAAGACGTGGAAGTATAATGACTGACACTAATTTACCCAGCTTCTGTTAAATATAGATGCTCTCAGTTTTAATTTTTGTGTGACAGTCTGAAGTTTGACTCAGTAGCTGAGCTGATGATACTTTCAGTTAGCTCTTTTTTTTTTTTTTTTTTTAAAGACAGCTGCTGACCTAATTTGCTGCTTCACTGTGGCTGTGTGGCATTGCAAAACATGGAGTCCTGGTATTTGAAAATTTTAATGTAGGCAGAAGAGTAAAAATTAAAAATCTACAGATATAAAATAACTTCTCAAAAATCTTACTTCCAGTTTCTTTCATGTATAAGAGCAGTGATAGAAATCTCCATCAGTTTGAAAATACCTGAACTAACTTAAATGCTAGAATAGAGAACAATGAGATGACCTGAGTAGTGCCAGTTAGCTTCTGTAGCTCAGGAACATGCATTAAAAAATTAAAAATAAAAACAAGTATTTTCTGAAAAGGTGAATATGGAAAATATTTCTTTTCATTTTGTATGACTTAATGCTCAAGCTGAAACCATAATTCACGGAGTCCTCGTGAATGTATGCTACTTTTTATCCACAGGATGGTTCCCTTAATTTCTTATCCCCCAGTCACTAAACCATGGAAGTGCATGAATGTGCTGTTTTCTAGAGTTACCAATTTTTTTTCTCAATCTCAGAGAGTATTTAGCCAGAACATTTGGATTTAGTCCTCCCTATCAAGAACTTAACTGGAGTATTTATTTACCGTTGGTTGTTTACACTGAAGCTTAAAAAAGCTAAATCCCTCATGTTTTGTAAGTGAGAAGGTTCATGTAACTATTGCATGTATGCTTACTGTCTTCACTGTGTGTTGAGTTAAGAAATTGAGATATTTTTAACCTGTTCAGCAGAGTCTTATACTATGTCATGAACAAAACAATACAAATATTTTGGATTTTAATCCAAGCAGGAAACATGGAGTTAAATAATTCTTGTACTGTTTTGTATTGGATTTCTGAAAGGTTGAATACTTTTGGTAACAGTTAGGACAGTGAGTATATCACACTAACCAAGCCTATACAATGTGAATGCATATGTATTAGGCATTTAACGCAGCTTGTTAGATGTAATCTATATATTTAAGTTCTTTATTAGGATTTTGGATACTAGTAGTATATTTTAAAATAAATCATTATTATGGAAAAAGCTTAATCTAAGAACATATAATGATTCCTCTTTCATTTTAGGCTTGGCCCAACAATGGCAAAAGTGCCGTCGCTGTGACACAATTTATGTATAATAGAGTTGTAGAAAAACTTATGCCATCAGAATTTAGGCTTTCTAACATAGCAGGAGCAGATCAGAATTGCAGGGAGAAGGCAACTATATTCTTAAAGCTCTAGTCTCTCTCTTTGGCTGCTCAGGATTTTTAGTTACCACTGTCGTGTTTCTTGTAAGTGAAAAGCTGTTACTGGTTAACTTCAGAACAACTACAGATCATTGATGGATTGGTTTCTTGTAAGTGAACAGTTGTTGGATAAATCAAATAATTCTACCACCCTAGCCACCTTACATTTGATACCATTAAATGGCAAACAGGGTATACTGCAAAACGTGGCAGATATCTATGGAGGCAGGCCCCTTTCTGCAAGAGGAAGGAAATCCAGAAACAAGGAGGAAGAGGTATGCTTGCCGCATGTTTGCCACTTTGCTCATCACACAAGTAGCACTATTTTGATCTTGACTGTGCCTAGTTTCCCTGCATGGTTCATCTATGTAACAAAATTAAAGAACTTTATAAATTCTTAGGGAATAACTTACTGTATAAAGTTTTAGAGTTTGGGTGTGTTTGTTGTTGTGGTTTGGTTTTTTGAATAATCAAAATAATAGTTGTCAACATCAGTCTGTCCCAGAGAGGTCCTTGAATGTGCATACATATAGATATTATATTATAGAAATATATTC
>NW_010164068.1:0-7161 GCF_000695765.1 Mesitornis unicolor
TGACCAGCCTTCCTGGACTCCTTTGCCTTTTCCTAGCACTCTGGAGTGCTATCTGAAAAAGCAGCTGAGTACATACATATTTTCTCAGTATCTTCCAAACACAAGCATGTATTTATCTACAAATGACTGACATTTACATAATTTAACAGTGAAATTCAATAAACAAGTGAATTTTACAAGCAGGAATCAAAAATGCAGATTTTAAAAACAAGACTTAATACATTCCCCCAAAAGAATTATTTTACACTTCTTTTTTAAATTACCTCACCCCAAGTTCATACATTACAAATATGCATTGTGGCTTAGTGTTTTTGTTTCCAAAAGGGGCACATTTCCCTTTTTTGTATCTTGTGGGGGTTTTCTTTCTTGCCTTTTATTTTTTGCTATTAGCATATTATACTATGACATCTCATATTTGTGGCTGTCACATTTATTTCAGGGCACAAAGAATGAGTATTTCATTTTCCATACTACCACTGCTACTCCTCTGCCCTGTCATGACCTGGATGGGCACAACAGCACATCATGTAGGTTGACATGCTGCTGTAGCCCCTCAGAATCTTTGCCATTGCCATTTTTATTGCTATTAGCATATTATACTATGACATCTCATATTTGTGGCTGTCACATTTATTTCAGGGCACAAAGAATGAGTATTTCATTTTCCATACTACCACTGCTACTCCTCTGCCCTGTCATGACCTGGATGGGCACAACAGCACATCATGTAGGTTGACATGCTGCTGTAGCCCCTCAGAATCTTTGCCATTGCCATTTTTAACTTTTGAAGTAGTCTTAAATGTAAGTTAGCTATAGCAGAAGAAACCCAACATGACTATAGTAATTAACCAGGTCCTTCTGTTATCCTGATCTGCCTGCCTGTCTCTACCTGTGGGCTTTAAGAGATTTTGCTCTAAAACTGAGGCAGTGACACAGTCCTGGCTGAAGCACTGTGTCAAAAACAGCTATGGAGATCAGCAGCATCACTGGGCTACGTTGGCAAAATGAAAAGACAGAGGAAAAAGTGGTGTGAACATTAGAGACTCATTTTTGCTGTTCAGCACTTCCAGGAGGATACTGAGCCATAAGCTTGAGCGTTACTTCATATGCTCCTTTGTTCGGATAAACTTGTTAACCACCAGGTGGTGCTGAAAATGTGCTTCCAGTCTTGCAGGGAACACAAAGACACTTCAACTTTGTGTTAAGGTATAATTTCAATTGAAACAGCTTGCTGAATGCTTTTGGAGTGTAACCTGAACCTCAGGGAATACACGTCAAATCAAAATAAGGGGGCCTTGTAGTTAAGAAAGCTGAATATGAGACAACAGAAGCAAGTAAGAAATAAAGGGGAAATGGCCGTTCCCAGGTGGAGTTCCCTTTGCATCGCTCACACAGAACTACAGTTCATGTCAGCCAGAGGTTCCTGGGTCTTGTATAACAAGCCATAAAGACCAGATCTTTAAACAGTATGCTTTTTAAAAGAACATGCTTGTTAGTCTACTGCTTCCTAGGAAAACAATTTTTGAAACTGTCCAGCTTCAGAAGAATAGTTTGTCCAGGATGTACTTGCAAAGATCATTTGAAAACTAAATTTTTCAGGAAAAAAAAAATCTCATAAGCACTGCTATCACTGTTAACATCTTAATTTAAATGAAGCAGTGCTTAACCTCATTTAGTCCAGGGACCAATCCAAATCAGCTTTCACAAGAAAAATTGTGCAAGAAATGAGAACTATGCCATTGCATTTTTCAAGTCTGGCTTTAAGTATTGATTTTTCAACAGGAGAAAAGTAAGAGGGTAATTATATTCATTAGGAGTCTAGAAATTGTTTTCTAAGTCACTTCTTCCTTGCCAGAGAAGTGCTGTATTTGTCAGTATAAGTTGTTCCACGTACAAGCGCAATAGTTTTCATTTCAGACTTGAACCAGAACATATCCTAAAAATATATTTAAAACATTTTGCTTAGAGTCACTGTTTATCTTCAGACCCTCTAGCAGCTCAAAGATTAGCAAAACTCCAAATAACCAAAGGCTTTCCCTGTGAAATGTTAACATGTCAGATGTCAAGTAGATCCTTTGGATAAATGAAGTTTTTGCTCCTATTACCTACAGTAAAGGCTATTTCATGCTTTTTAAAGGGGTAATTAAAAGTAATCTTTCAATTTTAAGCACTTGAATTATGCACACTGACTGCATAAATGAATTAACGTAGGAAAAACTTCAACTAAAGCTGGCTTCAGGATTTCCCAAATATCCTGTCTGTGTTCAGTTTACATAGTTTTGTTGGAAAGCTCAAGAATCATCTTGCTTTGAGTGATGACTTGGTAACAACTATGAAGGAATTTGAAGTAAGTCAAGCACTCACTTCTCTGAGAAATTGCTCAATTTTTCCAAGTTATAAGCCTTCAAAATTTGTACTTATTCTCCAAGATCTATTAGAATTTAGCATTTGAACACAATGGTGACTCTTGATATAGTGGTCATGTGGATATGCTACAGTTGCAAAAGTGAAAAGCCTGCTTGTAATTGTTGTTCCTAGCTGCTGTGGACTCTGAGAACAGGAGCATGGACTTTTCCAGGGCAGTGAAACCTGTGCTGATTTCACAGAGAGGATGATCCCAGAAAGTAGAGCAGGTGGGTACACAATGTGAAGTCAGAGGTTCAGACACCAGCAGGTCAGTATTTACAACAACCACAAAGAGGGAACAGAACTGGACTCTTGCAGCTCAGTGTTCCTCTTACACCAACCCAACAGGGAAGGCTGCTGGCCAAGCAAGTGCCCTGTCCTTAATTCTGTTGTCTCCCAGGGTGCTTTCAATGTAGGCTGTATGCCATTCAATATTGACACTGGCATTTGAGTCGAAAGGCTCCAGTGAAGGAAGTACAACATGCATTTTAGGAAAAGACATGGAAATAAATGAATCAACAATTGTTTCCTTGATTTTTTCATCCTGCATTGGACGTAGGGTCTGTGCCTTACACTTTCAATGCAAAGCATCATAAGCTAAATCATCACAGGCCTGTTCCTCTTTGGTGTGGCATGACCCCTTTGATATGAAGTCTGTTTCTAGAATGATAGCTTGTAAGTACAGAGTTATAGCTTTGTGTTGATATGCGGCAAGGAAAAAGAATTTAAACAAGACAAACTTTGGAAGTGAAAGCTGAGACAACATAGACCAGTTCTGATACTGGCATAAATCTTGGGGCATGTCAAGATGCAGAAAGAAAAACTTCTAGCAAAGGTCAACCCATTGCAAAAATGATTTATTGCCGTTACAATAATTAAGCAGGTCTTAATAAGGTATCTAACGAATGGGCTTATTGTTCATGTAGCATTCATATCCACAGTTGATAAAGTCCTCCTCTGTACATGAGGAAGCAAGTATCAGAAAACCTCATTTGTTCTTCCGCCTCCTGCAGAACACGTGACCAGCCAATAACGTGGCTAGAGGGGCATGCAAGGCCACTGGGCCAGCCTGAGCTGGTTGACATTAGAGTCCCATGTGTCTGCTTCAGAAAATCACTTCAAACTTACAGAAGACACTAACTGACAGGACAGACCACACTATCAAGTTTTAGGTAAGAGCTACCCTCAAACATTCCTGGTGATACTGTCCAGTTAATATTACACCAGGCATAATAATTTCAAGAGACAACACTTGTCAAATATGACAACCCCCTCCCCCCAAAAAAAACCCAAACAAAAAATCCCAAGTGCAGAGCTGTCACCTCCTAACACCTCACATTTTAAAGAAATATGATTAATTTTCATGGTATGTCCTATTTATTGGCAGTGAGTGCACATAAGAGTACAAGAATGGGCACATCACTTCAAGGATTAGATCTTAAAAAAATTCAATTACAGCATGTATTGAATAGTTTCTGACCTGTAGCCCTGGAGCAGCTGGTGTGCCTTGGAACACCATTATGAATGTAGATGAGAGTTTGGGGCATAAATTAATTATGTTCATTGCAAGCCTTGTATGCAAGAAAGTAATGAAAGGAAAAGGTCTCCATGTGCAGAAAACGAGCTGGGAGAGCCACAAGAAGGAGGAGCTGTCTAGTGTGAGGGGCAGCGGTGCTGGCACACATGGTACATGGTTGGTACTTCTAGGGCTAAACATCAAGAAAATTCTTAAAGCAGGACACAAAAAATTTAAAGCTCTACCTTCAGTGATGTGATCAAAGCCTTCCTGACTTAACGTTCAAAATCAAGCTGCTCAAAACTTTAAAAGCTTAGAAAATGTTAGTTTTCACGTGGAATGACCTCAGAATACAGTAATTATTTGCTACTTTTCTGGGATAGAATGGTGCATTCATAATTTTCACTCTGATCAGCACCTCTACCCCATGGTTATATTACTATTTTGCTAAATTTTTGTTCTTTTATTTGGTTTCTGTTGCAGTATGTATTTTGAAATTATAAGTGCACTTTCTAAGGACATGCACTCATTGAGACACATGTCTGCGCTAAATTTAAGTCCTTAATTTCTATTTTGAAAATAATTTGCCCAGCAGTCCTGACAAAGTTGGACTTTTGTCTCCAACTTTAAAATAATGACTTTGTAAATTCTGACAGGTTTTGATATACTGGTTACCCTAAACTCATTCAAGACTTACACTCCCAGGTTTGGCAGTTACTTTAGCTTTTATCCACTTCACATTACCTTAGAGCGTGTATGCAATATATCATTCTAGGGATGTTTTTTCTATCGTAGACATCTGTAGTTTCTGGATAAAAGATCTGAGAACCAAAGAATACGCAGTTAAAGTAGAAGACACATTACTGAGCAGAAAGTAGCTAAAATGTGCTATCTGCAGAACCATACTTTTTAACTTCAGCTGTTACATATATACAGTTATGAATCAAGGTTCTTCTGATGTTATTTTAACTTTATCAGTAGTTTTCATAAGAAAGAGTTTAATAAAGCATAAATGCTACTTAAGAGGGGGGGGAGGGAAAGAAGATAAGCAGGCAGCATTTCAGCAAGATTTTTAGAAAAGATCCTTTGGCATGAACTCAGCCAGTAGGGCTTGCTCTCCTACAGACACAAAATTTGAGGTGCAGTTACAATTTCCAAAGCCTCATTGCAAACCAAACCTATCAAGTATGGTTTAAAAATGCAAAGTTCTTATTGCCAGCACCCCCAACTGTGTGAATACATAATTTACTGAGAAAGATACTCAGAGAGAGGAACATTGAGCAATTTAGCCAAAAAGTCACATCATAAGTTCCAGTTCTGGTTCTACCACTGATTTGTTCCTGGCCCTGGTCCCAGTCACTAAACCCTTTTTCTCTACAAAAATAAAATAAAAGACTTAGCTAATCATGAGAGCTGGCAGCATGCTCCCAGCCTGGACTGGGCACTCAGGGCTGTGCTGTATCATAGTTAGTAGAACAAGACTGAGTAAGTTAGGAGCACAGTGCCCTCTTCATCATTTGCTCACAACAGCTTTGGGAGGGACACTTGAGAAAACTTTTTGCCATGACCCTCCTGCACAACAGAGCCACAAATTTTTGGAGGAAGGATGGCAGGGTGGAAGTCAGTTAGCTGAATAAAGGACTGAAGTTACACCAAAAAAAGCCTGATCTGGGAAAGGCAAAACCTTCCCTGTTTGTATGGCATTTCTGATGGCAGTTGGGGGTGCCCTTTTCTGCTTACAGTGAGTTTGCCCACAGTGACTGGCCACTAGCACCTGCAGCCTTTCAGGCAGACACCTGAGCACCCCTGCTGTCCCAAACCCCATAGCACATGGAGCAGCACTGGGTCTTGCCTCACCCAGACACCCTGGGGTGGTTGCTGGCCAGCCTGGGCAAGGGATTATTCTCCCCAGGCAATGTGCAGGTGCCAAAATGTCCAAACAAGCAGAGTAGGTGTTTCCACATGGCCCTGACTTTAAGGATTTTCATCTGAGAAAGACTCACTGGTGCCCAGGAACAGCATCTGAGGGAGAAGATGACAAGCAAAGACCACCAAGGAGGAAGATATATATAAAAAGTGATTCAAGAGAACAGCTCGTGGAAGAGGAGCAGCAGCATAGCCATGCAGATGCACTGGAGCATGCAAGGGCAGTCTGGAAGGGCAGAGGCAGAGAAACTGGGACGTACATTAAGAGGAAGAGGCAGTTAAGAGACACGATGAGAGGTAGTAACCTAAAGGAAGCAAACATTTAAGTTTTCCATTTTAAACTATATTACTTTCAGTCCTGCACCAAGACTATCCTAGTAATAAGATATAACTAAAACACTGCTAGCGTCCACATTTGACTTTCCATGGGAGAAGCACCCCAAGCATTTCCACCCATAGCACTTGTCATCCAAGGCAGCCTCTACCCACACACACGAGAAGCAGTAGCAAAGAACTGACACTCCTTTCAGCATTACCTTCTCTCCAGATTTGTTTCCTGAACTACCCTTCTCTGTAAACTGACTGTGAGCAACCAGTTATGCTCAAGCAGATGAAAGAGGATCTGAGTGAGTCAGTCCCTTGAGACAATTTCTTTCCTAAAATTTTAAAGCTTACCTTAGGCAGACCAATGGACTCCATTGCTCGTAACCACTGCACAGTGTTGTCAGTGTGCCGAAAATGAAGACCTGATCTCTATTGTTAACACAGAAGGAAAAGAGGATAAAAATTATGTAATGCAAATTCTCTAATTATTGATCCTTCTGTTGCTTCTCAATTTTATTTTCTTGAAGTCAAGTTCAGGCAATTTTCCCTTGTCTGAACCTGGGCACCAAAACATCACAGCCACAATCCCACTAATCCCAGCCACAATCCCACTAATGGAGCATCCTAACGCATTAACAGCTCCACACTGGCCAGCTCATTTTTTTTTAATGTAATGTAAGTCAGATTGTCCAGGCTGACTGTGACTGAAATGGACATTTGTACAGCCCTTCGGTAGTCTTTGGGCTGCCTGTCAAATACCAGGAGCTACTACCTCCAAAATACAGAAGTGGTAACATTGCTGAGCACTACTGTGAAGACAGACAAGGAGCTCTTAGTCGATCTACCTGAATACCTGTCCCTCCACCTGAATACCTGTCCCTCCTTATAGCCTAGATGAGCAACAGTTAAAAGAGTGAATTGGGAAAGGGTTTTTTTGCTGTCGTTTTGGGTTTTTTGTGTTTGGGTTTTTTTCATTTTGTTGTTGTTGT
>NW_010164069.1:0-1812 GCF_000695765.1 Mesitornis unicolor
AGAGCACTGTTTCTCACTGGCATGAAATTACTCACAAATAACTCAAATGCCAGAAAACTTAGAAAAATACAGAACTGTGATAAACAGCACCTTTTGCTTACTACTCAAAAAAAAAAAGAGCTAGCAGTATCAATTTTACATACAAGTTCTCAGAGAAATCACTTCAAGTTCCTTCTGTAACAAGACTCATAGGTAAAACACAGCTTTCTGTACTTTTAATGGACTGAACCAGAAGTTGTTTTTAACACTCACGTTAGTACCATCCAACTTGTCACCTTGCTGAAGTCAAACTACCATTCAGCTTTCTAAAGTGACATTTCAACAAGTAAACCCCAGCAAAGGCACCGCTGCTGAGTCATTTTGCTGCAGCTGCTGAATGTCACAAGAGCTCTGTTCAAAAACCCCAAACACTTACAGCTTTGCCTTTTGTCTTTTCTCCCTCCGATGTCACTTGCAACACGCCCCAGCCCTGCTCTAGAGTTCAGATGACCACAAAACTGGTCTCTTTAGCTCACAAAGCAGCAAATCCCAGTCTCCCAGCTGCTGCCCCAGCACCACGCCGGGTTCGAGCGTCCTCCGCGGCCCCGGGGAGCGGATGGGCCGGAGCTCCGCTCCCCGCTCCGCGCCGGCGGTTGGCCCGGCCAGCGCTTCCTGTGTTGTGATTTGAAGCGAGGAGCGGCCTGCGGGAAGGGCCGGGCTCGCCCCCTGCAAGGGCCTGCCCGGCAGCGAAGGGTTCCCGCCTGAAATGCAGACGGCCCTTCCAGTGCTTAAGAGCTCAGGAAAAAGGATTTTTTAAAATGACTTTTTTTTTTAAATGCATTTTTTTAAAAGCAGTTGCAGCCTTAGATGAAAACAGGAGCCAAGCATAAAAATTCTTTCTTTGCATACTTAAAAGCATCAAGCTGGCCTGAAAAGCTCTCCTTTTAAAACATACCAGCTTTTTTAAAACACTGTTTTAAAAGTAATTTAATTTCATTTTAATTTCAATTTGCTGTACCTGAACAAAGTTAGTAACTCAGAAATCAAGTCCGGCTTCCTTGGAGAACAAGAACATCAGACTACTAAGCTAGAGCTCTTGGTGGGCCCAGCTTTGCCCCAACCCTGTCACACCTGCCTCTGAGACCTTGCTGAGTCTGACTCTGTCAGCAATGACAGGACTGTATGTGACAGCAGAGACAGGGCATTATTCCCCACCAAAAAGGCTGTCTACATCTTTTCAGATTTAGAACTGCTTACTGAAAATCGCTTCCTGTTTTAGGCTGCGGGGCTACTGTGGAAAGCCAAAGCTGCCGCAGCCTTCAGCTGCCTGCGGTTCTCAGGCTGGAGTATCAAGAGGAGCTGTCCCCACATCGGCCAGGTCAGCTACATCTGCGACTCCAGGCAGTTTCTCTAGGCCGACTTCTTGCAAACACACTTTGGTGCCAACGCAAGAGCTCCCTGACAAAGCAGGACTTCAGCTATAGGCCTGCAGCAGTTCCACACACCTTGAAAAATCTTTAAGGCCAGATTCTAGAGAGGGATGCATTCAGCATTTCTTACACAGAAATTGGCTCCAAGGCTCTGCACACCACATTTCTGCAAAGCATCAACGTTCTTAACGTGCTCTACAGCAACTGTATTTAGTTGCACGAGTGCTTGACCAAAGTCAGTTTTTTGCTTTTGTTTTTAAATTGGGAGTTGTACGTTTTTGAAAAGAGAACAGCTAAAGAAACTGACAAATAGCAACAGAATTTACAACTCCTGAAATAGGCCCAGCCGAATGGCAATCTGTTCAAGGAGCGTTTGCTGCTTTTCTCAGTACGTGAATATAAG
>NW_010164070.1:0-306 GCF_000695765.1 Mesitornis unicolor
TGCTCCTTATCGTGCACCTCACCCTGCACACAGCCTGCACACCCCTAACCTTGCCCACTCAGCACCTTACCTGCATGCTCCTGACCTTGCACACTCCTTACATGCTCCTTACCATGCACCTCACCCTGCACGCAGCCTGCACACCCCTAACCTCACACACTGCCCACTCCGCACCTTACCTGCACACTGATCCCCTTGCACACTCCTTACACGCTCCTTACCATGCTCCTCACCTTGCACACTCCCTGCACACCATGCATCTTGAACCCTGCTCACTCAGCACCTTCCCTGCATGCTCCCCCCCTT
>NW_010164070.1:493-979 GCF_000695765.1 Mesitornis unicolor
GCCATGCACCTCACCCTGCATGCAGCCTGCACACCATGCACCTTGAACCCTGCCCACTCAGCACCTTGCCTGCATGCTCCCCACCTTGGATGCTGCTCCCCTTGCTCACTGACCCCCTTACACGCTCCTCACCCTGCACGCAGCCTGCGCAGCCCTAACCCTGCCCGCTGCCCCCCTCGCGCCCTCCGTGGCCGCAGGACTCACCATGAGCTGGAAGGGGCTGTTGGGGATGTGCTCTCCGCCGAAGCGCACGCACAGGACGTACTTGCCGGGCTGGGGCGCGGTGTAGAAGATGTCGAAGGTGCCGTCCGCGTTCTCCACCACGTCCACGTCCACCTCGGAGCCGTCGGGGGTGCGCACGGCGCACGTCACCTTGCCCTGCCCGGCCGCCTTGGCGTCCACCGTGATCACCGTCTGCTCGCCCAGCCGGATCGTGGGGCCCATGCCGGTCCCTGGGGGAGGAGGGAGCGTCTGCACCCCACAACT
>NW_010164071.1:0-21581 GCF_000695765.1 Mesitornis unicolor
CCAGTCCACACTTCCTCAGTTGAGCTGTGAGCTAAATGGCTTTAGCCATTTAACAAACTACTGTACTGGTTGGGAGGGATTACAGATGACTGTGCAATGGGATCATGCCAGGGTGGCCCCAGCTCACTAATTCTAGCTTTTTATCAACCTGCGGGTCTGTGCATGGATTTCTGTCGGCACTGAGCCTGTGTGTTGTACCCCCAAATGGGCTTTGTTACAGATTCACCAGGGAGCAGCAGTTATTAACGGGCAAAAGACCTCGCCATGCCAGCATCTCGATGAGGAGAGTGAATTCAGAGGTGGAATAGCAAAGGCATTCCCATTACCAGCCAAAATGAACCACCCCCCTTCGCATCACACGGAAGAGCTGCGTGGGCTCATGAGTTTGACCAAGAGGTACTGTCGACAGAAGCTAACGTACCATTTACCATGTACTGAAAATGATGTGCCCTAGCAGGTACAATAAAAGTCTGAAGTGCAGGGGTACAGCACTGCAGCTCAGACCTTTTGGGTCCAGGATAGCACACCCCTCCAGCCAGGCCAGAGGTACACTAATATGTCCTGGTAAAACTTGGATAAAATGGTCCTCCTGTCTACTGAAGAGTCACCAGTGGAATTCTTGCCAGTTGGGATTAGAGAGAGGTTTTACTGCTTGTTTTTCATTAGTATTGCATGGAGGAGTAGGAGACTTCCAAACAAACTGGATGCAATGTCAAAAACGGAGGTACGCTTTGTCAGTACAGAATCCTTAAACATCACAACCTCTAGCGCAGGCGAGCCAGCGCCTCCCACCCCATTTCCACGTTGCAAGCACAATATTAAATGTAAATTTCTGTAGAAATGTCTTACATTTATTAATTCGGGATCATCTTTGGCGTGCAGGTGCCGCAGGAGGTACCAGCGTGCCACTGACACGATGGTTTCTGGATTCCCCAGCTGATAAACCACTCTAAAAAACGAGTCTCCCTGGAAACACAACCAAAACATAACCTGAATTAAATCCAACTGCCTGGGTTGCACGTCACTCATGAGTGTCCCAGAGCAGGCGACAGCCACCAGCAGCAATGGAGGGAAGGTCCTGATCTCCACAGCACCCAAGAGGGTGAGGGAGCAGAGCCGCACCTTCCCTTGTCTCCTCTGTAGCTGCATCCAGAACACTAAGGGACACTGACACCGTCCTCAATGGATCACCCCCAGGGCAGTGCCTTAACCAGCCAGTAACACAAGTTACACTGGCACAGTGGATTTTACAACGGCTACAAGAGCACAATAACCACCACACTGAACTGCACACAGTCTGATTTTGCTCAGCAGATCACACACTAAGCACAGCAGGGATCCTTGTTCAAGCCCTATGAAATACACCTTTCGGGAGACTGCGCAGCCGAGAGAAGCAGGCACTACGATGAACCGCAGCAACCCCAATATAATTCAATATTACACGCAAACAGATTTAATATAAGGTACTGCAATGCTTGCCGACAGAGTTGGCAAGGCGTGGAGCTGCACGAGAGAAGGCAATGGGAACAGAGTACGACACAAAGGCCTACATTTCAAATTGGCTGACACTGCCTTCCAACACGGCCAGCTCGTACCTAACCGAGACACTTTCAAATTCACTGGGTCATCAGAAATCTGGTAAGAATTGGCAATTAAGTTTAGGGATGTCAAATCCATTCACTGCTGCTCCATCGGCTCTGGCTCTTGTCTGGAGGATGCTGTCCTTTATAACCAATGTGATTTTCCAGTGTGTTTTCATTTCACAGGTTTCTAAGAGGTTGCATCTGGTTTTTGTTTGCTATTTGTACTTAAGATTAATTTATAGTTTCATGATTGTGAAACACCTGGGCAGATCAATTAAATACTGCTGTGTACCTGACTATTCACCTAAGTTAATGTCTGAAATTGTGGTAGGACTGATTTTAATTGATCAAATAACTTTTCCAGCCCAATTTTGTCATCATCGACAACCATCACAATCACATTAGGATGCCTGGCACCTTCTTAAAAGCCCACACAGAAAGTAAGCCAGGTTGTCAGAATTATCTATAAAACCAGGTGAAATTATTGAGCAAAACCAGCAAGAATATTCCTCAAAAAGCTCCTGCTTGGTTGGGAATGAACATGAAATTAACTGGGACTGTGAGTCCAGTTGAGGATCAAAACGAACCTCAGCAGTAGACAGCACAGTGGTATCTGTTTCCACTGTGCTATTTATTTAACAAGGCCTTTTAGAATGGACAGGCTTCCTGATATAATGGGTTCCTTCCTGATATAAGATATATAAGGGGACTTTATAGCGACCTTCCAGGACCTGGAAGGAGCCTTTAAGAACTCTGGGAAGAGCTGTTCACTGGGGCATGGAGCAACAGGACGAGGGGTGATGGTTTTAAACTGGAAACGGGGAGATTTAGGTTGGATGTGAGGAAAAAGCTCTTCCCCATGAGGTGGTCGATCAGTGGCACAGGTTGCCCAGAGGTGGTGCAGGCCCCATCCCTGGAGATGTTCAAGGCCAGGCTTGATGGGGTCTGAGCACCCTGATCTGTACCAATGTCTCTGCTGACTGCAGGGTTGGACTGGATGGGCTTTAAAGGTCCCTTCAACTCAAACCATGCTGTGATGTACAATTAAGTCATTTAGGTAACATGCTATTAAAGTAAAAGCTCCTACAGCTGATTTTCTCTTGGTGTGAAGGTCATATATATGATTTTTGAGAAAAGGAAGATTCTGCTGCTTCCTGCTCCCCATGCTACCAATCCCTTCCCCTTTCACCCTTCTACCTCCCACGCTACTCCAAGAACCAATTCCTGTTGTCGCTCTTCTGTTGGTGCGTGGATTGCGCTCGGGGGCCTGCGTTCCGAGCCAGGCTGCTCCATTGCACCCTCACAGGTACCTGGCTCCCAACTTGCGGCGATACTGCAGCAGTGCTTGCAGGAGAGCTGCCAGGGGGCAGGAAGAGAGTTTCAGAGCTTCGGTTGTTGCCTCCTGAACCAGGGATGGCCAGTGCTCATCTGAGATGTCTGCCTGTGATTCCAGAAAGAAAAAACAAAGGAAAGGGCTTCATTGTAGCGTGTGGTGTAAATCAGCTTCTGTTTGCAGCTCCCTATAGAGCAGGTTTAATTCCAGCTGTTCTGAGTTACAGAAAGTACTTGGCTATCAGGTTAGAAAGAGGTTTCTTAAAAAAACAAACCAGAACAAGCGCTGGTGAGAGGAGCCTGGAAAAGCCACGTTAAATATCCTGGGACCAGCCTTGCCAGTGTGCCACTTGCCCATTCAGGCAAAGGATCTTTTCCTTTGTGCCATACACGTCTCAGTAATGCTCGCTTTAAACACAAAACCTTGTTTGCTCTTCAGCTTCTGAATTTGCATCCCATGCACAAGGCTATCCTAAAATTAGGATTTCTCCCCAGATAAATTTTACCAGAAGTAAAAACCAACTCCAAGACGGTAATTACCCAACAGAGCAACTGTTGAGCAAATCCCTGTATGTTCTGGCTCCAGAAAAGTTGTCTTACCCCTATCGTGTCCAGATAGCACTCACATTACTGGACTTCAAGGGGTGCCCAAATTTGCATTTGGACAGATAACTGGGAGACACCCAAATGCCAAACACAGAGCTGGCCTGGGCCTGAGCAAGGGCTTCACCAGGTTTTTGCACATTTCATTAACCCAGTGCAGATCAGAGGCACCAAACAGAAATCCACTGGCCAACTGCTCAAGCAAAAAGTAAAGAGATAAATAAAATTTTCACTAATTACATTTTTTTATCAAAGCCTTGTACGCTTTCAGGCAATTCAGGCCAGCATTTGAAGAAGTGTTATTAATTAAGTTATAGGGTACCTTGCAACCTGTGGAGACACTGAGGAGCTATAGGAAATGGGGAGCAGAGGACGAGAGAGTGGGCAGAGGTAGCACGACAGGAAAAATCCTCTCACTTGTGAGAAGGAAACTTGTCTACACTGAGGGGATTCTCTTTTCCCCCCAGGAGCAACAGCTTTGAAGCTTTATCCTTGGTAAAACTGACTGCCTTTTCTGACAAAAGCACTCAGGGTTTAACGGGGTTCCTTCACCTGACTTTGATTACAGCTGCCACCTCAATCATCTGTTAAAATACAAGAAAAAGCGTTAGCCAAGATCACTTTAGAGAAGTCTGGTGGTGAACAATGTCAAGTTTCTAGAGCGGCAATGCTTAAAGATAACAGACACTTGCCAAAAAGTGGAGCTGTGCTCTGGGCAAGGACTAGAATAATAATCTGCTTTATACCACCAGGTAAATTCCCTTAGGTTGTCTTTCTAATTCAAGGCAAGGCACCATATCTGGAAGTGACCACAGAGAACAAGGTCACTTGAAACTTAACTGAAGTCTCTAGGCACCAGGGCAGGAAAAACCTTTATAAAGGCTGTTGTCTGAAGAAGGAGACAGAGACTTGAAGGGTACGTAAATGTGGATGATCAAACTGGATCTGCTCTTAGAGGAACAGGTCACATACACAGTGGTTTTGTGTGACTATTTCACAGCAACCTCTGTTGCAAGGAGACTTCTGAAAACAGCCCACTTGCAGTCTCATTTTATTCCCTAGTGGTCATTCATAAAATGCCAAGCGATTGAGACAGGGGCTTCCTTTAAAGACTGCAGAAGCCCAACATCCCATGAACGTGTCCTGGTTTGAGCTAAACAGACCTAATTTTCTATTCAGTGATTTCACTTTCCAGCTCAGTCTCTGCTCAGGGGCTGAAGTCGCTGAAACCAGCAGCACGGTTTAACAACAGTGTGCACTGCTACAAGTGATCATCACAAGGCCACTGTCTCACCATGGGGGCCGTGGCTGCACCTACAGGAGGAGCAGACCCAAACCTGCCCAACCAGGGATTGCATCCCACACACCCACACTCAGTGCAAAGCCCAGGGATCCCCAGGGGCTCCACCCTTCCACCTTGGACCCTTCCTTCCCTCTCCACCCCTGCAATGGCCCAAGGCCCAGCAGACCCTGCTGCTTCGCCTGCCTCTCATCCTGAGCCCTGTGCTCCTGCATCAGCTCCCACTGCTGCTGGCTCCACACTGGGACTTTTCCAGTGCTCCCAGAGCCTCTGGTGCCGTCATCGTCACTGGGGAAGGATTTTATCTTGGTTTTGTATCTATATTTGTACATGTCTGTATCTATTCCATTATTTCCTATTTCCATCATTATCCTGTAGTATCAGTATTATTGTTTCATTAAACCTGTCAGTTTTATTTCCCAACCCGTAAATTCTCTCTCCCTTCTTCCCTTTTCCCTTTTGGGGAGGGCAGAGGGGTTCACAGAGAGCGTCTGGCCAGGGCTTAGTGCCCAGCCCAGCCCTAAACCACAACATAATGCCCCGTTAAATCCCACAGTTAACGAAGTCATTTCGATGCTCCTACCATGCATATCTCCAGCGCGAGCATCGCGAGCCTGAGCAGACTGGACAGCTTCCCGTGCCAGCTGCCCTGCTGTGACGCCAACTGCAGGCTCTTCCTGTAACACATCTCTGCTCCCACCATCATTCCTTGGGACTGATACACGTTTGCCAGCCACTGAAAAGAAACAGCCAACAAAATCCGTTAAGGAGTCACCACAACCATCAGGGAACACCATTTAGATCCATCTATGAGAGTACCATGGCACACTGTTAGCTGCACCACCACTGCCACCCAGCCCTGCAGGAACATGCAGCCTCGCTTGGTGATGGATTTCAGAGCTCCTGCACCACCCAAGGACACTGCTCCATGCTCTCTTCATCGGGAGGACGCTCACAGTGACCAAGTAACACGAGCGGGCCATCCCTCAGCCTACAAGAGCGCTGTGTGATGCCTCATTTCTCTCCAAAAGCTCTGTGGAGATGAAAAGGTAATTTCTACTTGGGAGCAAAGGTTTTTTTCCAGCCCTTCTAACTGATGCCAGGAACAGGAAAGACATTGCAGTGTGAGCTTGAGCTCAGGTGATGGCTGGGCCACCCCATTCCTGACCACAGGGCTGTGTTGGCAGCACTGGATGTGCCAAGGAAACAGCCACGGGGATCTGTGCAGCGTTTCACAGCCCGCTCCGCCAGCACAGGATGTCCTGGGTTTGCTGATGAAAAGGAGAAGGGTTCAAAGTTCTCCCTGTTTCTGTCTGTAGTCTTGCCACATTTTTTAAGCAGAGGCAGCCACACGTGTTCAAATCCGAGACGCGTGGATGATGTGCATCAAGACGTGTAAGCCACGTTTAGAAATATGCATTGCTGGATCACCAAGCAAAGAAAGCAGCTTCTTATGAAAAAAAAAATTCCCTTGCCTTTAAGCAGAAGTCCTTAGACCTCTGCCAGCTGAAGACTGCCCGGTGTTAGAAGAGGCAGAATTCTGAGCCTTTCCTGATGCATGCAAAGTTATTTATCATTAAGAAGCGACACGCTAGAAAGTATTTGTTAGCACTACTGATACTGTGCATCCTTGACACCAAGCTCCTTTGTAAAGTAAAACATCCATTTATGTGCAGAAAAAAAGCTTCCCTTGGCCTCAGCTCTTTGCAGCTGAAGGTACCCAGCACCCAGGATGTGCAGGAGAGGAGGACCATCCTGCACAGGACAGAGGCAGCTCTGCCAGCTCAGCTCTTCTCTGTTTTCCTGGTAAGCCACAGCACCAGGAGTTCACATACGCCTTCAGTTCACTCCTTCTCCCTGCTTGTAAGCAAGATGACACTTGGCTGTGAAAAGGATGCTTGAAGAATGTGTAAAAGCCCTAATTCCACTTTCAAAACCTGTTGCTCAAATAGAGGATGCAATCACATCTTGCAGGCCCTCATGTTTGGCAAATCTGAGCTGAATGAGTTCTGCACTTCAGCAAGATGTGGTCTCACGAGCCAAAGAAAAATGTGCCCAAAAAAAGCACCCTTCCACAAATCAGACTCGCACGTTCCAGGAAGGAAGAGGATCTTCAGCCTTATAAGAAGTGAGATAACTGTCTCTACAGCACTGATCTCTACTGACATCTGCTCTAGTGAATCTTACCACAAACAGGGCTTTGTTTGTTCCACAGGCAGAAGGGCCATCATAAACCCTGTACTGGGTAAAGCAATCCAGAAGTTCATGGAATTTTTCTAAATAACATGGTTTACATTGGTAAAGGAAGACCATAACTGTGACTAACAGCAACAACTATGGAACAAATACATCAATACGCTGCCTCACCAGAAAGATCTCCTGGCACACGTGAGACAGATTCTCAGACAGTCTCCCAGAAGCAGCACATGAAGCCAGTGACAGCACCTCCACGTTCACTAAAATGATCTCTCGTGGTGCCATGCAAGGGAGTGAGTGGACACCACCACCAAGACTGATTTCTGTTACCCATAGACTCCATTTATGCAAGAGAACGGTGACACCTGATCAGGAGATTATGGAGAAAGAAACTTGTTCCTGTTTCCAGGCCCTGAATAAGGAACTGTGTGAAACTGTTCCTTATTCCTTATTCTGCAACTTCAATCCTTGACACCTTTGTATAATTGTACTGTATTACACAAACATTTCTGCATTTGAAAAGTGAGCTGTGCTTTAAAAGTGAGCTGCCAAACTGATCTTCTAGGCCAGTGCATCTTCACTGAAGTCAATTCAGTAGATGTGTGGGTTTTGTTCCTATTGCACCTCCTAAACCCAAATCACATGTTCCTTATTCCTACAGAAGGAAACCATTATATTCCATCTAATCTTAAAGGTTATGAAATATTTCACTGGTTTCTGCTCACGTGCCAGTCACAGCTCCCTAAAGACGCAGGTGCCAGCGTTTTACCTCAAGTTTTTAATTCCCCTGCCTCCATGCTCTTACTAATGGTGCTTATTATTTCAACTACTACAGAAAGTTAACGTCAAGGTACAACTTTCTAACAGACTGAATAGGAGCTGCTTTTTCTGCCACTGGCTGTCACAGCCAAGTAAAAGCAATCAAGGACACAAACCCTTGCCCATGCTGCGCGCAGCACACCAGGGCCAGGGAGCAGAGCCACACTTACTTGCCAGGCTGCCACTGAAGTCGAGCTGGCCATGACCGCCTTGCGAAGCTCCTCCAGGACAGTGACTGGAAGCTCTTGGTGTGACTGCAGCAGCTGCTTACACTGAACTTGTCTCAAAAGCAGGAACAGAGCTGGGTGCTCGGGGCAGCTTTTTAAACCCTAAAACCCAAACAAGGCTCAACATGACATTGAAATTAGCATTTCCAAATACCAGAACATACCTGGATTTTTCCATGTCGGTCATTACAGGAAACAGCACTGAGAGCTTTCTCAGATGTCTGCAACGTGGCATTTTCCACCTACTCTGCACTAAGGAGTGTTCCAGGAATTGAGACATGCAAATAGATAACCTTTTCTCTGGCCCCAATATACATCTGAATTCCATCCTAAATTTTGTGCATGTATGAGAAACAGATAGGTAAACGGCAGACCTCTAGTTCTCCTTCAGTATAACCATCATTACAAGTTTTGGGCTAACATAGCCAAAAACCTGTCCTGTTGCTAAAAGCAACCTTGAGTATGTTCCATGCATTTCAGTTTTCCCAGCTAAGGTGCTTTACTCTCACTGGAACAGAAGCACTTCACTAAACACTTCCAGTTCAGTATCAGCAGATACTTATAGAGCATTTTCCAGAAAAACATGTAAAAAAGCAGACAGAAAACCACCCATCCGTTACTTCACCCTTCTCAGATGAAGCTGCTGTGAGTCACATTACACAGTATTTTACCGGTTCCAATCACAATATTTCCATGAATTATAACTCAAATCAGATCTCTTCTAAGAAAGAACACTTAACCCTTTTCACCCATCTTTCTTTTCTTAAATACAAACTATGTCTTCTGTGAGTCCTTAACAAGCTGCTGCTTTAGAGTTCATACCTTGGTACAAAGAGCCTCAGCTTCCGAGAGTTTCCCAGTCTCCTCCAGACTGGTGATAGCTTGACACAGGCACCAGTCCTCAAGAGTCTGGATATAACCACGTGGAAGGTTGTTCTCTCCAGCTGCACAGACAGACAAAACAATTACTGCCTATGCAGCAGTGCCAGGCCATGTCTCATGCTCTAGAGCTGGTAAGGGAGAACTTTTAGGAGTAGCAACCTGACATGGCTTCCTTCATTAGGAGGAACATGAAGAGATGGCAAAATTAAAGGCAAGAGAAGAGAACAAGCCATTGGAGTTAAAGGGTTGAGAACAATCAGTCAAACATGGAATTTTAATTCCAGTTTTCAAAGCACTACAGATGTGGAGCGGGACAGAGGCTGAGGTGAACCCTCCACTGTAAAAGTGACAGATCTCAAGAGTCCTTCAGCCCTTCCCTGTGGCTCCTGTGCTGCAGCACATCCACACATCCATTTGGGCATCAAAGTACTATGTCAAAAAAAGCATCTGAGGCTTTGGAGGGGAAAGCAAGCTGCGGTTAAGTAATTAACCCTACCCTAATTCCGATGAGCACTGCAAGCTTACAGCACTTCAGTTTACTTGATTTCTTTAAACTCGAACACTTGGATAGCTTACTTTTGGCTGAAACTGTAGACACAAGTGTCATCTCTAGACCCGTTCGCTTTGGCTGAGTGTTGTTTAGGCAGACAACGGTGTTTTCAGCATGACAGGCTGCCATCAGCATTGCCCAGGCCACGGGATTATCTGGAGAAGAACAGTTCAAGGCAACTCAATTCAAGACGCTCTAAATATACCAGTGGCTTATTCAGAATGGCTTTTACCAGATGAAGCATAAGAACAAAGCCATCAATGGACCCAGACACTGTAACTAAGACAGCAAGGTCTCTTATACCAGCTCAGCCCAAGGCAGCTGGGAACTGTTTGCCTCTGAAGGAAGATCCTTCAAATCCTAAGAGGAAGATGCTGTTTCTAAAGCCAACCGATGTCTTTCTCACGTAGTCACTGGTGTGCTAACCAAAGCTGCCAGTTTACTTCGACCCAGCCCCGTGATGTGCAGCGATGGTTCGGAGCAGCGGTCTCTGCCCTGACTTGAGCAGAGCTCGGGTGAAGATTTCACCCCAAAGACAATTAATTCTGCCAGCAAAATTTAACAGAGCTTGCAGGTCTAACGAAGCAGAATGTAAAGCAGATTGCTTTGGAATAATAGTCACAGTCTTGCATGTACCTGTAGGAAAGTAACTGAAATGATTAACTGGCTGCCACACCAATGCATCAGAGCAAAACTGGTTTGGTATTTCACTACCAAGTGCAAATGAGCACTCGAAAAAGCCCTCGAGACTGGCACTGCACTCAACTCCTGCAGATCACCATTTAGCAAGAGGTGAACAGTTGCCTGTAGTTCATGACCAGCGCGTGTAACACAACATCTCCAACCCAAATTCCCAAGCTAGATGAATGAATCTCTTCTGCTTGGTGTAGCGTGCTGACTCCGAGGGAACGTGTGTTCTCCTTTTTTTTGTCTAATGTACAAAGTAATACATCTATCTTCACCTGCTGAGGGATTAACAAATCACCCAAGTTTTCAGAACAAGCCTTTAAACTCATCAGTGATTTTTTTTGCTTCTTGTCTGGCTTAATCCTCCATGTCTAAACTTGGAATGGCAGTTAAAATTTCAACTCTAACCCAAAACAACAAAGCGACCCAAGAAAAACAGAAATTTTTTTGTTAGCACAGTAATTTTGCTTCTGATGGGTAAAAAAAAAGCCACTATTGTGTTTGAGAACAAAAAGTAACCTGGGTAGAGGTGGATTGCCTTCTGGATATTTTTCAGAGGATTGTTTTTCTCGTCTTCCAGCATGTGACATCCTGCTGCCAACTGATTCGCTGCAATACTCAGCAGGACCTCCTACAAAACAGAGCATCAGCGTGACTTGACTCTACAATATAAGTGATCAGATGAAATTAACTTTGAGATTGTTTATGGAATGATCAAGTCTGCATTACAAGAAAGCCAAACCTTTCCGCGGTTTATGTCATGGACATGCGCGGTGTGTCCTGCCACAGCTCCACCCTGTGAGATTAAGAAAAAAGTAATTTATTTTGTCACATGACTAATTAATTCAGAAATTTTACACAAAAAGTAACGCCAAAGTCTTTTTATCTTTGCTAATCAGATATACAAAGCTTGCACAATGAGATCTTTTCCCTGCCTACAGCATGACCTCTTCATAAAGGATTAGAAAGAGATGTTCAGGATCATATGCTGTGTTTCCAACTCAAGACCCATATAGAAAGCAGTTTGTTCTTAGGTGCTTCTTCTGTTTGCACGATTGACACAAATTAAGACAAAGAGTATTTCTTTGGAGAAGAGCATGAATAAGCATGAAAGTGGCAAGGAAATACTGGATTATGCGAAAAGTGAAACTGCTTGGATTAACCACACTCAACACATGTAAATCCTAATATACATGTATTAACACACATATATTACATGTGTAAAACACATATATACACACACATATATATATTACATGTGTGGAACAAACCCCAAAACTTAGACATAGTAGAAACTACAGCCTTTTCTTCTTGGAATAACTTTGTAGATCTTCCCTGTAGGTTTATTTCAGGAAGATAAAGAATTGCCACTCCCTGAAAGATGCAAATAATTGGGCCTGTATCTTCAGGATGTACCTGTGCCTTGCTACTTTTGTGCCTGTGTGCGTTAAGCCCTAAGTTTCCACATTAACCAGTGAATGTCCACGTGCTGAAGGGTGAGAGGTTTTTAAGGCAAGAAACAATCCTGACTACTCGGGACGTGAACAGCACAGGCGTGGTGCAGCAATGCACTTACCTTTGCCTTTTGTGGTGCGTGCAGTGGAACCAGTCGAGACAGAAGGGACCACAGGGCAGGATTGTCAGGGTTACTGAGAAAAGAACAAGGATATTAGGGTTTAGATATGAAGTTTTATACAAGTATTCATAGAGGTTTAGACAGGAACCTGCTCTTCCATGACTCAGTGGGCAGTTGCTATAAATCCCAAATGGATCTTTTCCTGTTAAGAAAACAATCCAGCGTGGTTGACAACAGACATGGGTAGTAATTTAAAACAAACACCGCAATACTGAAGTTATATTGCTATATAAAGAAATAAAACATACAATGGACATATCAATCCTCATGGGAAGGAAACCAATAAACTTTAGGACTACCTGTCTTGCCCTCATAGTGTGAGGAACAAGGAGTTTTAATGGCAGTTGGAGAAAAACAATTTGCATGAAGAACAGTGTCAAAAAACCCCTCGAGAGACTACAAGGTGTGTCTTGCTTAAAGGTTCCCCCTTTCTATAATCCTAAGGCTGATCTAAACACATTTAAACACAGACATTTAGTGAACAGCAAGAACAGCTTCAGAGGCTGTTAAATATTAAAAAAAAGCCCTAGAGGCTTTTCTAGGTTGAAAGTTCTGCTACATCTGTTGAAAAATGCTTTCCTAGAAGAGTGAACAGATCCAGCTACTAAAGAACCCAGCAAAACAAAACCAGAAAACCCCAACCCAGCCACGAGACCTCTGCCCTTTGAGCTCATAAATCAGAAAGCTTCAGACTGCTGATGCTACAACCTTAAGTGAAGGCTGACCATTTCAAAACCAATTGTATTTTGTTTGTTTGTTTTAGAAGAATGCTGCCAGTGAACAGAGGTCTGCTGGCTGCTCAGTGTAATCAAAGCAATACATTTGGCACCCTAAAGACAGACAAAATACATACATGTGTATTGCTTTGGAGACTTCTCTCTGGGCCGCCACGTTTCTGCCTTGCAATGCACAGACAGCAGACACAAGAAGGCACCTCTCATAGGGGTCCCCATCCCCTCTGTCGTGCTTCAGGAACTCTTTGAGGGCTGCTGTTGCGAGCGTCGCGTCCTGCTGCACCAGTCCCAGCGTGCACAGAGCCTTCAGACTTTCCAGGCTCGGTTCCTTTAAGGAGCTGCTGGATCAGAGGGAGGGAAGGAGATGCTATTTTGGCGCACAAATTACACTTCCTTAACATTACAGCGCTTGTTACTTGGAGTCCTCTTGCTCCTATGTATCTCGTGTGGTATACAGGGTTAACTGCATCCCACAGCCTCTCGCGATGGGATCATGAACCAAGCCAGGTCAGTGCCCGTGAGATCTCAGGACATGGAGACCAGCAGTGATGAGGAGCCACTTCCACACTCAGGACCCTGACACATCCACTGTCCACCGGTCATAAAATGAACGGCAGGAGACAACGCGCACCCCTGACCGCTCTTTTCTTTGCTTTAAGGTGTTTAACTTCTAACTGGTACCAAACCTGTGCTGCAGTGTGCCTGTTTACAGCTGCACAACAGAAATGCAAGAAGGGAGAAGCCAGAAGTGAGCCTGCTGCACAGAACTGCTCTTCCTGAGAAGAAGGGTGTTTGGAGAAATTACACCCTGTTTACATCGAGATTTGTCCCAAAGTAAGGTAGTCTGAGCAGGCTTGCACTGTCTGTTAGCTCTAGTACCACTGACGGCTGCACCAATCCATTTGTTTCATTATGAGAGGCAGTTTAACCTCGTATCAAGTACTCCCAGCTTTACTGGGGACCTACTAGACATAGCTACTGTTTTTTTCCAGCAAATTTTCTAGTATAGGTGGAAATCTCTTAACTCAAGTTAATCCTCTGGTGAAAACAGCAAGCTCGGTACAAGCCACCAAAATCAAAGAGCTTAACTGATGTCGTGTTGAAGGTGTTCTCACAACAAAGGCAGCTCTAGAAAATGCAATACAAACTGAATGAAGGCAAACAACAAAACAGTATATGGCAACAGTAATTTGGAGTTACTTCACTGTCATCACTGTGGATGACGTGCTGCTTAACTGCACTTATCAGGTGACTACAGGCTCCTAATCGAGCTTCTAAAGATTATTTTTTATTTTTATTTCTTCCAACTAATGAGCAAAAATGTTGCCTAGTGCTTAGGACAACTACAGATGAATATTATCTTCACAGATTATCTATTATAACCACAATTCAAGTATTAGACATCAAACTGTCCAGCCCACTAACCCTCCCAATTGCCTTAAAGGGATGGAAGACGACACAGGCCATAAACCAAACCAGATATATCACACAAGCAAGCTGAAAAGAACACTCCCACTTTTACTCTGCAACACAAAAATACCCATCCAAGGCCTCCCAAAAAGTACATAAAACTTCACAAACGGATTATCAGGCCCTCCACTCACCACTTAAACAGCAGCGCCTTCGCAGCATCCACTTTGTTCTGTTTGTACTCTATTATTGCCAAGGCCGTCTGGATATGTACTTTATCTTGTTCAGACTCGGCAACAGACAAGGCTTTTTCATAGGCTGGTAAAGAGTCAAGACAGAATTGAAGTAGGAGGAAAAAAACAACATTTATAAGGCCTCGAGAAAGGCACAATACTACAACACATGTTGGTTTCAGGGTCACTGTATTTTCACCCCTCAAATCATAGGCAGAAGGCAAAAAAAGCTGACCAAGACTTGGGAAGTAACTGTACATTAGGAAATGTCAGATTTACAGGGCTGTTTAGAGCCTGGGAGTTGTGTAATATGTGGAAACAGAACTGCAAAGCAGTATTGTGACATCCAGAAAGAGAGCCTGAAAGAACAGAGTTTAAAATACTCTCCTGCCACAGTTTATGTATGAAATAATACTTCAGATGGGCACACTTCACTTTAATCAAAAAACTAAGAGCTATTTAAAATGCTGAGCTGGCTCCTCCTTTGGCAGTGCCACCTTTTGGTGAAGTCTCACGTCTCAGCAGCACAGAACACGACAATGCAGCACAACCAACGCAGGTTGGTCAGACACAGATTTCGGTGAGATTCATCTCAGGAGAAGGGTCCCATCATAGTCTGAATCAGGCAGATGCTCACCTTTGATACTCTCCTGGAAGAGGCCTCTCTTGAAGTAGGCTAACGCTATCCCCACAATGCCATCAAACTCAGTCAGGGGTGTTGACGTGTAGACCTCAATGGCCTTATCACACTCACCAAGGGCACTGGAACAACAACAACAACAGTCGTGGTATGAAGGAGGCAGCAACAGCTGCTGCGATTCAGCCAAGCTGTCCAATACCTCCTCTTTTCTACAGCAGCTGTAAGCAGACATCTGGAAAAGAGCAAGGCTAGGACGAGAATGGGCATATCCCTCCTCCCCTTCTGTTACAGCAGTTACTCTCTGCTACATGAGGAATAATTGACACGAAGAAATTCTCCCCATCTACACGGCATCCACATGTAGGGATGTCACTTAATGGTCAACACAATGGAGCGGCAGAAAACAGCGACGGAGAAACACGAAGAAAGCAAATCGAAGTATGCACGCACGCAGACGGGCAAGTGCACGTACAGATGGAGATACAGCAGGCCACCAGGGAAAAAATTACCCAGGATTGTGTTTATTAGAACTAGCTATTAGTTACTGGTGCTTTGCTCTTGTGCAAGCTGCACACTGGAGTCACCACGCGTGCAGCTTGGATGTGAGACTCCACGAAACTGAAGAGTTGCTTCTAAAATCTGAAGTTACAGAATGAATTATCACATTACCACAGCCTAGAAGTCCCAGTGTCACATACAGGAACTGAAGGACACAGGAAGTTTCCTTGGAGAGCTGACAAAAACCTGATTAGCAGAGCTTGAGCTATCTCCTATCAAAGAGAAGTCTGAAAGTCTTCATCTGCTGAGACTCATGCCTTGCGTTCCCTCAGAGCCGGAGGAGAATGGTGAAGGAAGCTCAGACCTGAGTACCACTGCAGCAGAGGGGTCACCGGCAGAAACACCACGCACATGGACACAACACCTCAAGCCCACTGCTGCAGGCTGTACAAGTCAATACAAATGCAACGGGCAGGGAGAAGAGATTCTCTGTAAGCCCTGAAGCCACTCTTCTGTTCAGACTAAGCCTCCTATGTATCTCAAGCATGCAGATTGTGAAGACTCCACTTTATTCTGCAGACCACTCATCAGCTACATCATCCAGACTACGTTAAGGTACTTAAGTATCAAGCTGATGATAAGGGAATCACTGCTGTCTTATAAACTGTCAAGAAGTACAGCAATTTCTTGTAATTTGATTTCTTTTAATACATTTCTAGAGCACATAGAAGGTTCAGTCCAACTTGATGATGTTTAATAGACTATTTTCACCAACCACCTTTCACCTTTCAGCGTCGCCCATGTTTTGCGCCACTCCATTCTCTACATCCAAAGCTGAAGTTAGCAGCTGGGAAAATACCTCAACAAACACTTACCACAGTGCCCTGCCATAGTTTTGCATTGCTGTATTACGTTTCTCAGTATCCTCAGAGTTTTTCAGCAACAAGGCTGCCCTGAAAAAAGAATGACAATTAATAATTACCATCTGACTGTAACACGCACGCTTTGACAATAGTTCTCAGAGCAAAATGGACAAATGTTTCATGCAGGAGCTTTTCTACACCAATTAAGTACAAACGGAGCTTATTTTACAGTTCCGATGCATCTTCACCAAACACGGTTTCTTTTGACACCTTGCCCTACCATTTGAAAAGAAAAGAGAAGAAAAAAGGCAAAACAAAGCCCAGCTACTTCCACTAATTAGAATGGGGCAGACAGCAAAACTGGAACCAAGCTAACTGACCCCCAAAATTTCACTGAAATCCCACACAGTGAGTTAGCTCAGTGTGCCAGTAAGACACTTGAACCCTTGCAATGCCTTTCCTTCTCCAGTTCTGCGCTCTCCACGTCCAAATTTGATACAAGAACATCCCCACGTCTCCCCTTACAGCACGCTTAGTTGCAAGTACTGCTGAATTGAGAAAGCAAAGGTTTACTCAAGGAAAAGAAAAAGCCTTTGGTTTTTCAGCTGGTGCACAGAAAAAGAGGCCAAGGAGCTTCGATCTCTGCGGAGTTTACCTCTCATAGGCATCTGCTGCCTGCCTTTTCAGGTGCAGACACTCATTCACATAACCCAGCATCATGAAAGCTGACGCATCCTCTGGATTTCTCTCTAGAAAGTCAGAATTGAGAACAGGGGAGAACGTGATCAGAAAGGGCTGTGAAAAAGCATGACAAAAACAAAGCTTCAGCGATGCCAGCGTACGCACATAGACAAAACACTCTGCCAAGAGCTCCTGTCAGTTGCTCACTGGAATCGCTTTGGCAGGCTGCACGCTAATACAGAAGAGATACCAAGACTCAAAACATGGCATCAGGTTTGCTCAAAAGTGCTTGAAATCTTATGACACAGCATTAAGGTACTCCACTCTTTCAGCCCGCAGTGGTTCGGGTTTTTTGTAATTTAATAGGAAGCTATACAGCTTGCTAGGAGAACAAATACTAGTAGAACATTATGATCTATTTTTAACTGATCAAAGGATTTATTTACCATAATAGATGCAGATTAGGCTTGACATATTAGTGAGGCGCTGAAGTTACCTACCTGTGTATTTGCTCAAGACCACCTGGGCTGCTGGAATAGCATTCATTTCGACAATGTTGAATCGATAGAGTTCAGTGTTCCTGTTGCTTTTATCCTGCAGCGTTGAACAGACCCAGTGGGCATAGCCTTTTGCTCCCTCATTCTTAAGAAACAAACACAAAACCCCAAAAGAGGGGTCATTAAACCAGCTTGAGCAACAGTGAAATAATTACAGACTACAATAACAATTCTGTGTCTTAAGGCAGAGGCTTGGCTGCAGTCTGCATCAGTGTTACACAGAAGAAGAAAACACCAAAGTGAGTTACTCCACACACACTTTTAATTTGTCCTCTGAGCAAAGAGAATTCTTACATTAACACATCACTGGCTGCAAGACCACAGGGATGACAGATGGAAAAAGCTGTAGGAGGATGTCCTCTACTTTCTTACAGCTCGGGGGCACTGGCAATATCCTTTCCTCCTCCTGGAATAGTTATCACTTACACGTTTGATCTCTCATTCTGTGGAACATCAACAATGTTTCTGGATGGCTTATGGAGCTGATTTCTTGGACCCTTGGGACTAAAGCGTTTAATAAAATAAATGCCTGCTATTCAGTGCCAGCATGAACCAGGAGCAACAACAGACAAACTCACCTGGAACATGACCATAACCCCTGCACCATTCACAGAATCACAGAGTATCAGGAGTTGAAAGGGACCTCGAAAGATCATCCAGTCCAACCCCTGCCAGAGCAGGATCACCCAGACCAGGTGAATGGTCATTCAAGACATACCCATTTTTAAGAACATTACCTCAGCAAAGTGGAGAGAGGGGACACGCAGAAACTTCAGGACAACACAGCTGTTAGACTTACATGCATACAGAGTTCAGTCGTGTGCCTGAAGAGGTCCATAGTATCGTAGCTGCCTATCTTCTCTGCAATGAAAGCCTACAGACAAGCAGGAGTTGCTGTGGTCAGGTGCTTTAAAAATGATGACACTGACAAAACACTCAGCAGATATCAGGCACGATCCAAGCATTTAACGCGAGGACACTTTCTTTTCCTCATATTCCCCCAGAAACACTGGTTTTAGGAATAAAATGAACATAATTTAACGGAGCACAAGCAGTTCCCATTGCATCACTACTTGAAACTTAAAATTCAGCTGCTGCTATGTCACATTCTCCAGGACAAAGACTTTGTGCGCATTACACAACCCCTAACAACATCTGACGGGCGAAATTTCAACCTGGGATGGTGTCACTTCCCTAGAGTCCCATTTCAACTCGGGATCAGCAGCATGGGATTATGAAGTGCATCTCCAGTGACCACAACAGCAGGAGTCACAAGTATTTCTGATACTCACAGATGGCCCAGATACCCGTGAGAACTCGAAACATCAGCCAGAAAAACATTATATGAAGATATTGGATGAATGGAGCTTCTGTTGTATTACCACAGTGGAAACAAAAGGTTCCCATCCACCCTCAGAGGAAGCAGAAACTCCCTTTACTTAAACATTTAACTTCCAGGAACACAAGTGTCAACTATTAGGATGAAGTCCAAGCCCTCTCTTTGACTCACAACTGGTTTTGGTGCAGAGTTTTATGATTATACATCTTACCTGCCCAATCCAACACAGTACATAAGAAGGCTCCAGAGCCTGGGCTATCTTGAAGGCTTCATGAGCTTGCTGTGGAAGCAAAGGGAAGAGTGCAGTTGAACGTCAGTCATGGTATCAGAGCACTTCTGAGCACACACAGGTACTGACATGCAGCAGTATGGGAAGGGATTTCATGGGCAAAATTAGGCCACTACTAAATACATCTCCTGTGCCATACAGAGCAGTGCACAGCCCAGAGAAAACAACCAGTCTGGTCTTACTTTAAAAAATAAATTAAATTTTAAAAAAGTCAGAAAATCTACAAGATCAAAGTTCCCCTTTCTTCCAAGTATACTCCTTTCTCAAAGCAACAAAACAGTTTAGCAGCTAGATTACCTCTTGGAGCAATTCTTATTTTAAAATACGACTCTTGGAAGATCTAGTTTTGGAAAATTGCTTTTCCTTCATGTAAACAGTTAAACATTTTCAAAATGGTAAAACTGATCACCACCCACAAGTTATCTTCTCCCTAGGAACTGCTTATGTTTAGAGCTCCTGCCCCAACCTGGCATAAGGTGAACAAAATCTTAGCATTAGTAATCTCAGCAGTAACCAATCTGCAGTATCAGGTTATTTCTACGGAAAATTATTCTGACCATCGCATTTCCAATTAAACACAATTTCTATACTTCCAACCAGTGAAGAGGATAGGAGGGTGTTTTAGCTGCATGACAACTATGCACTTCACTTAAGAGGTACTCTACCTCTTCTCCAGAGAAACTCAAAGTTACAGAATCACAGAATCACAGAATCACAGAACATTAGGGACTGGAAGGGACCTCAAAAGCTCACCCAGTCCAATCCCCCTGCTGGAGCAGGAACGCCTAGATGAGGTTGCACAGGAAGGCGTCCAGGCGGGTTTTGAATGTCTCCAGAGAAGGAGACTCCACAACCTCTCTGGGCAGCCTGTTCCAGTGCTCTGTCACCCTCACTGAGAAGAAGTTTCTTCTCAAATTTAAGTGGAACCTCCTGTGTTCCAGCTTGTGCCCATTACCTCTTGTCCTATCATTGTTTGTCACCGAGAAGAGCCTGGCTCCATCCTCGTGACACTCACCATTTAAATATTTATAAACATGAATGAGGTCTCCCCTCAGTCTCCTCTTCTGCAAACTAAAGAGCCCCAGCTCCCTCAGCCGCTCCTCATAAGGGAGATGCTCCACTCCCTTGATCATCTTTGTAGCCCTACGCTGGACTCTGTTTACTATAGTTACACAGAACTATAGTAAATTATCTGACATGCTGATGGGCAGAATGCAGCTACCTATGGGAAGCTCAACAACCAAAAGGTCAGTTTGTGATCTACAGCCAAAAAGTTGTTGGTTAAGCCTGCTGTGCCCTGGTTGGATTAATCACTTCAAGTCCTTCCAAAGGGTGTTCCTTCCACCCAGTTGCCTGGAAAGCAACCTCACCAATTCAGTTCACTCAGCCCCATCAACCAGAACAAATACTTCAGTCATTTGTGTGCCTCAAGTAAGACACAGGTGCCAATTTAGTTTCCTTCATAGGAAGTAAGTGTCTGGAATCTGAAAGGGATATTCTTCACTGTTTGCCCACGTTCCTTCCTGCATATGCTCCCTTAAAAAAAAGGATAAGGTAAACTATATTTGAGGATGGGAAAGCGTTACCTCAATGTTTCCGGTTGCAAGATACAAAACCCCCAAGTTGGTCCAGGCAACAACATTCTAGACAGAACAAATGAAGTTAAACCCCATGTATTATTACTATAATCAAAAATAACACTGCATCAGGGGAAAAAAGGCTTAGATGCCCACTTGAAACAGATGGCAGCTGCCTACAGCACTTACGATTTGCTCAGCTTGAACAGATTTGATGAACGAATGTTGAGCAAGAGCATAATTCCCAATAGCTGAGGGGGGAAGAAGAAAAAAAGGAGACCTAGGTCTAAGTGAATCTCATAAACACTGTTAGCCAAGCTGCCTTCTGATTTAGGCTATTATGGAGCTAGGGGTTTCACTGAAGACTTACCACTACAGGAAGCAACGACACCAAGTGCATTCCAGTAAAGATGATTTTTGCTGTCAAGCCTCACAGCTTTTTTGAGACACTGGAAGAGAACGAAATGTGGATTACAACCACCACAAGAGCAAAAGCTAAGATTTTATGCACTTACTTATTCAGTGATGTAGTTTTATCGAGGACAGAGAGAGCGTGCAGACAAGCACCAGTGCCAATTTAAATCTTACAGAAAAACAGGCAATACCTGTAAAGACTTCTCCAGCAGCTCATTGATCTCATTCATGTCAGCGCCCACTGCGGTGAGGTGCTCTGCTTGTCGATAGAAACTTATTCCAAGATCACACCATATGCTAGGCAAAGGCATCACTTTTAAAGCTTTGCCGTAACACCTACAGAAACACGAATCACGGGAGCATTATTCCAAGCCTCTCTACACAAAAGCAGAAAGCTGAAAAAAAGCATTCAAGAGAGTGCTTAAAAACCTAAACCAAGCAAATGTGCCTAAACACAAACAAAACCAGAGTGTAATGGAAAGCAAACGACGACGACGACGACCAAGATGACACCAAGCTGGGGGGAAGTGT
>NW_010164072.1:0-2718 GCF_000695765.1 Mesitornis unicolor
GGGAAAAAAGGGAAAGGCTCAGCCAGGTCGGCTGCAACTGGGATGGCCAGAAAAAGCCACACAGCGCCAGCTCCCGCAGCCACGCAGGCAGAAATGCGGGATCCCGGCCACGGCAGGGCCAGGAAAGTGCAGGAAGGGAGCAGAGGCGGCTTTACCTGGGCTCCTCCAAGCAGCTGCGCTCTCTGCAGGTGGGTGAGGACGGGAGAGACGCTGTGGGGGAACGGGTGGCCCAGGAGGGAGGAATTCTGCGGCAAGAGAAGGGAAGAGAGACTCCGGTCACAGTCCTGATGGTGGGCAGATGGTGAGTGTGCAGTGGTGCAAGAGAAAGCCCCAGGAGGGTGCCCTGGGCAGGCTGAGAGCCCAGCCACATCGAGGGGAGGATGAGGCAGGGGGGTCAAGCTACAGAATTAGAGAGGAGCAGTTGGGTGGCTGTGCATGACAGTGACAGCTCCAGGGCCATCAGGGCTCAGAGACAGAGGTGGGAGGAAGGGACGGTGGTATGGGGGGGTTCTGGGGAGGCTGGAAGATCTCTCGGCAATGGGAGGGGGCTCAAAGGCAGCGTCAACAAGGAAGAGTGTAGAGGAGGCTGGGTACCGGTACGTTGCAGAGCTGGTTGGGGGACATCCTGTCGCCATAGGGAGCGGGGTAGCGCTGCTGCATGGTAGCTCGGATGTGGACAGGCTTCGGACACAGAATCTAGGAGGAGGGAAGCAGTGTGGTGTACCCCGTCAGCTCCCTGGGGACCAGCCTGTGCCCTCTGAGCTGCGGGTGGTGAGCAGGGCTGGCGAGAGGTACCTGTTGGTTGAAGGTGGGCACAGCAGCCTGTTTGGGAGGGGTGCCGATGGGGACGGCCCGGACAGGGGGGCTCCCGATGACAGGGGATGAGGAACGCCGGGGCAGCGCCCGCTCAGAGGGGTCCCGCTCTTCTTCTCGAGCTTGCGGGGGTCTCTGAGGCAGAGCGTAGTCCAGCACAGACACTGATGGCATCTCCTGCAAGTAGAAGGGGAGAGAAAGCTCTCCCCCAGGGTGACAGTCACCAACTGGGACCGTGCGTCCCAGCGAGTGAGAGTGGAGGAGTGGAGCATCTCCCTTATGAGGAGCGGCTGAGGGAGCTGGGGCTCTTTAGTTTGCAGAAGAGGAGACTGAGAGGAGACCTCATTCATGTTTATAAATATTTAAAGGGTGAGTGTCACGAGGATGGAGCCAGGCTCTTCTCGGTGACAAACAATGATAGGACAAGAGGTAATGGGCACAAACTGGAACACAGGAGGTTCCACTGAAATTGGAGAAGAAACTTCTTCTCAGTGAGGGTGACAGAGCCCTGGCCCAGGCTGCCCAGAGAGGTTGTGGAGTCTCCTTCTCTGCAGACATTCAAAACCCGCCTGGACGCCTTCCTGTGCAACCTCATCTGGGTGTTCCTGCTCCGGCAGGGGGATTGGACTGGGTGAGCTTTTGAGGTCCCTTCCAATCCCTAACGGTCTGGGATTCTGTGATGTTCTCAGGACACGACGGCCGTGTCTGTCCTCCTGCCAGGTCTCCCCTGCACTCCATGGCAGCCCGACGTGACAGCTCCTGGGGACTCCCAGGGCCTGCCCTGTGAAGCCCATGTCAAGGCACCCATTTGTAGTGACAGTGCCGCCCGACCGTGGACAGGGCAGGCCCTGTGTCACCGCCACACAGCCGGCGCATACACGCTCAGTTCCCAGCCTTTGTCAGCCCTGCAGAGCCAGGAGAGGGCTGGGTGTGCAGCACTTAATTAAACTGCAACAACAAAAAAAATCCTCTGCCTTGAGGCGCCGACATTCCCAAGCCCTGACGGAAGCGCTCACATCTCTCAGACATCATCAGGGACCAGGGATCAGCAAAAACTCCCCAGCCTCTGAGAAGGTATGAGGGCTGATGTCTAAGAGGGTCTACAAATGAGGCAAACCACAGCTAGCCACAGGTATACCCAGCCGGAGGCAAACAGACCACCCCGCTGTCCCAGGCTGATCTGGAGGTGCCCCCCAGCACTGATAAGTGTGCAGCAGTACAGCCCAGGTCGCTGCTGCAGGGGTTTGGAGGTGTTAGGGAAACCGTGACAGCTACCTGAGTGAGAAGCGGGCCCCGGATGCGCCGCAGGACGGCTGAGCTGTCCCAGATACTGGAATTCAACCCTCCAGGCTGCTGGAAAACAGAGAGGGACTCAGCACAGCCCTGCCGGGCCCACACCCACACCAGCCCCCCAGTCCTACTCGCACCTGCACGGGGACCCTGGTCTGCACGGCCTGCATGATAGCAGGGTCCTCCAGCTCACTGTCGATGACCAGCCTGGTCAGTCGCTCCGCCAGCGTGTCCTCAGGCTCGCCCAGCAGATCTGCTTCCTCGCTGACAGCCTCATCCTGCTCCCTGGTTGCCACCGGGTTGTCAACCCGTCCGCTCGTGGGCCTCCTGCCAGTCATCATCTGCAAGGGACACGCAGTGAGGGACGTGGTCGCAGGGGGCACAGCCCCAAGGGGGGGGCATTCACAGGGAGAAGAACACATGAGCACTCACCAACAGCCCCGGCTCCAAACGTATCATCGTTGAACTGATCGATATCTTCATCTTCCTCCCCCAGGGCCTGGAAGGCGTCTTCATCTTCATCCAGCGGGCAGTCCTCCAGGGACTGGAGAGGGGAGCAAAGGCAAAGGGTGGGGGGTCAGCACCGGCCTCCCATCCCCCCCGGACGTTTCCCTC
>NW_010164073.1:0-378 GCF_000695765.1 Mesitornis unicolor
CCCCCGCCGCTGCCGCCAGAACGGCGACCGAGCGGTGCGGGGAAGCTCTGCTTCATCCGAGTGTTAAAAATGGGAAACGTGTGTCTGTCTGTGCTCGGCAAACCGGGCTGGCGGCGGCCACATTCAGCCCCACGGAGGGCGACCATGGCCATTTTGGAAAAAGTTGCCGTCGAAGGGTGAAAGAAGGGACGGAGCCGCTTGGGTTTTGTCACTCGGTCGGGGAAGGGGCTGATCCAACTCCTGGCCAGCTGGAGCTGGGGAGTTTGGGCAAAAGAGTGACTGAACGTCGCCCTTTCTGACCATTTTGGATGAGGAAGCCATGGCCGGTGGGATGAACAGAACCCGGGTGGTGTGGCAGGGGGGGTTTTAGTTTTGGGG
>NW_010164073.1:409-4017 GCF_000695765.1 Mesitornis unicolor
TAAGGGAGACTTGGTATGTGAATGGGCGAGTCCTTGGTATCCCCGCGTCCTGACAGCCTTGAAGTGCGATCACTGTTTTCCTCGGCAGGATCTTTTCGGAGAGCAGGCGGGATGGTGCTTTCCCGACGGGTTTTTACTCAATAATTCCCATTGTCCGTTACATGGCTCCGAGCGCTATTTGCTGTACGGCATCCAAACCCAGCACTGAATGCAGATGCATTCATCTCCTTGTAGGTTTTTTTCTGTAGTGCTAATCGCCTGAACACTTCAAAAACATTTAATAACAACATCCCTGCAACACCCTTGTAAGCTGATGGCTCACATCACCTTTGTTCTGCACCCTCTTCCCAGCGGTACCCATGCCATTTTGGGGCCTCCCTGTTTGCCCTAGACACAGCGTGGCTCTTGGTGCCTTTCGTTCCCCGGCCAGCCCCGTTGGCACGCAGCACCCTGTTGCACAATTTAAGCATGCCTGATGCCTGCAGCCCTCATTCATCCTTTCATCCGTCCTTCTCCCCAACCCACCTCTTTGTCTTGACCCTTGGTAAGCGCCTCTGCCCTGTCAGCAGCAATCCCAGGGTGCTATTGTTCCCCAGCATTTTCTGGTTTCCACGCATGGAATAGGGGCGTGAAAAAGCTCTGCCAAACTGCCCACTGATTCGGGGTGGTCAGTCTGAAACATTTCAGGATATTGTTTTGCAGAGGTACCGTGTTGGAAGAGAAAACCATGTAGATCCCAAGCACAGCAGTAGGCATCATTTGCTTCAAAAAGTGTCTCACCAAGCGGAACCCCGCAAAACAAGAAAGAACTTATTCTTACTCTTATTCTTACTCTTATTACTCCTGTTGAGGTAGTAGTGTTTGCAGTTGTCACAGTTGTTGTCTTAGGAGTTGACAGCCTGGCATCCCAGGCTCATAATGAGCATGACCCTTAGAGGCCAAAGTGATGATTCATGAAAGAGGAAGATCTTGTCAAAATCCCTGCTTTCTGGATGCTAAGCAAAATACCCAGATCCTTAAGGTTTGTGATTTGGGGAAAAGACTCTGTGAAAGCTACGGTGGTGGGTATTGCTTCAGTCACAGGGTCTTCTAGATCAGCACTATCTGACTCCAAGTTTCTTTAACCACAAAGTCAAACCCCAAATGGTTTTCATGTCATAATCTCCCATAACCAGGTCATCTGCTTGAGTTAAAAATTTCAACTTAAATGTTAAATTTATTATCAAGATTTTAGTTTCATTTATTATTTGCATAAGAGAAGAGGCAGACACGCCAATGTCTTATGAAAATTTTACTAGGTTTTCTGTTATTTCAAGCAGCCAGCCAAAGGTGGCCTGTCTCCTGTAAAGCCTGCGGTCTTAGCTCATGAGAAGACATCAGAGGTGATTCACGAGAGAAGCAGGACCAGGGAACTATTTGCATTTGTGTAATCCTGACTTCTGAGGGCTAACCTGTGGGCAAAAAGCAGCATCTCCACTAATGGCTAAGTGTCTTATCAACTTTGTTCCCATGAAATAGAGTATTGTAGTCTTTGCAGAAATGCAGCTTTCTTGAATAGAAAACTGCTTCTATGATTCTGTTCCAGCAAAACCAGGACATTAAGATAAGCAGAAAACAGGCAAGAGAAACACAAGCGGTTGTGCATGCTTGTGTGGAGAGACCAAGGTGGACTAGCTGCAGAACATGAGAGAGAAAATGAGCTCACTTTTGAAATCAACACTGACTGAAGACTTTGGGCAAATGGAAGACACAGCATTATCAGCTGTACTTTTTCAGGATGGATAAATGACTCAGGGAGCCTGTGAGCCAGCTCAGAGGATCAGCAAGCAGAGAAGTTGGGTAATCTGCCCCTTGGAGATGTTCAGGAACTGCTTGGCCATGGTCCTGAGCAACCTACTCTAGGTCTGGGGCTAGCCCCGCTGTGACCTCCAGACATCCCTTCCATCTGAATCTTCCTATGAAACTCTGGTCCTAAAAATACAGAGCCCCATTTCGCTTTCTGACAGTGCAGACACACAGCACGTAGTAGTCTCCTCAACTAAAAGAATAATCAAGGAAGCCCTCTAGTCTGCACTGGCTTTAGGGAAAGGCTTTCTTTGAGCCAAAACCCAGCCAGGGCCACCCAGGATGGCTTCTCCTGGCTTGCTCTCTCAAACACAGATGACACCTACAAACTGGTAATGAAACACTGAGGTGATAAACCTCCTTGCCCAGTCTCACCAGTCTCCCAGCAATGGCTGCCCCATGGCCGAGGTGGCTCAGTGGTAATGAAACAATGAGCTGCCTCAGTTTACCATTTAATCAAGCTAATTGGGCCTGGGCTGCAGCTCAGGGAGCTGTTAATTGTGGAGGTTCATTCATGCGCCATTAATCCTTCATTCAAGGCCAGCACCTTATAGGAATTATCCAGCACCCTTGTTTTTGGACTGCTTGTCAGGTGTTTGGCTGTCTCTGGCAGCCTCCTATGTTAAAGGAGTTGATTTTCCATGATTGAGTACCACCCCGTGGTTTTTGAGAGAGACAGAAAGATAGTGGAGAAATTCAGTCGCTCTTTATTGTTGAGGCTTTCCTGTGCACTCCACAACAAGCCTAATTCAGTGACATCTCCCCTTCCAGCTCCTTCATGGGCACACACACGTGTTTATAAATGGAAGAATAATATGCTGTCTGGGGCAGAGGGGTAATGTTAAATTATCCCTTTAACAGCTGGACATTGCTCTGAAAATGTCATCTAAACACAGTATGATTTGAGAGTTAAAAGAAAAGCAATCCAACAAATGTTCTCCTTCTTGGGTATTGTCACATCTCCACCCCATCTCTGCGCTGTTCCTGGTGCTCTGATTGAATGCACATTACAGCACAGCGATCTGATGGAGACATCAGCTTATACAACAGGAGCCCTCAGGTGTGGGAACAGCAAAGCATTTGGACATTTCTGTCACAGAGAAACCACAACCAAACCTCTGCCGCCAAGGCAAAGAGAAAGCAGCATCTCTCTCATGACACATTGCCTGAGGATAAATATTTGTAGTGACCCAAGTAAGCATGCCAGGGCCGTATATTCCTTATATACTTTGTGTCATCGATGACAAACTCTGTTGATTTAGGAAAGGCAGGGAGGTGAGGCACTGCTATGGCACAAAGCCTTCTCGTCACCTCGGTGCTTTCATGCGTCTCCTCTGACACAGGGACTTGGCGATACCTCACCGGCGGTAACTCTTCGCCAACAAATTCTTCCCGCAATGTAGGGACCTATATAGTGGCTCCTTGCTGTTATGGCGCTGCTAGGTTTAAATGGGTAACGCAGACTGCCCTGGGTACTTCATTTCCTTCCTTGCACAAAAAAAAAGAGACAAATGGGGTGGGGGGAGACGCTCTTGGGAATACAAAAGCTGCCGTGCCCCAAACGCTTTAGCAGGAGGTGTGACTTAGGGGACGGGGGGACGCGGGAAGGATCGCACGTCGTGTGTGTCCCCCCTCCCTGCGGGGCCGGGGCTCGGGAAAATGGAGCATCTCCGAGCGGCGCCCGGACTACAGCTCCCAGAAAGCAGCCGCGGCCCCGGCGCCGTGCGGGGCTGGCAGCCGCCCCTGGGCCCCACCGGCCCGCG
>NW_010164074.1:0-31476 GCF_000695765.1 Mesitornis unicolor
TATATATATATGTATATATATATATGGGAACTGTTACTTAAGGTGTAACTGTTGCACTGTTTGCTAGCTGTGACAGCTGCTCTGAAAACTCTTCAAGAAAAGATCTACCGTCTGGAGTTGGAGAAGTCACAGGCTGAAGATAATCTGTGCAGCCTCTCCGTAGCAGCTGCTCAGTATAAGAAGGCCTTAGAGCATGAATCCTACAAAAAGAACATAGCACATCAAGAACTGATGCAGCCGAGGAAAGGTATTTCTCTTCAATGATCAGGTGTAGCTGCAGCAACTCCAGGACAGCATAATTCAGGGAGTGTGTGTTTGTTTTGACAAACTGCTAATTAATGCACACCCCACCGCCCCTTTTTTTTTTTCTTCAGAACTGGGGACGGGCAGGAGCCTGATAACTGTGAATCAAGTCGAGATCTTGTTTTCACATATATTAGCCAAGTATTGCACAACTCCTAAAGCTATTTTAGAGAATAAACAGATTTCAGGTGGTATGTTTAGCTCCTACAGTAAACAAGCAGCTTCTTACATGTGTAACAGTGCTAACTTGAGAAAAGTGAGGAGAAGGGAAGAAACCAGATTTGTCAGATATCTGCTGATACAAATCAAAGTAACTGCAGTGCTCACACCTTTGGAATTCATACTAGGGACTAGCTCTGGAAAAACATTTTGATTCTCATGTCTTATTTATAAAATATATTTTAACCACATGGGTTGTTCAGACTAACAAAACTTTTCTTGCATGTTTTAAAGACAGAGAATTCCTCAATGAGATGAGACTGGCTGAATGTGTAGCTCCTGTTGCTGTACTGAATGTCTTTGTTTCTCTCTGTAGATGTAAGGACACAGTTAAACGCAGCACAATCTCGCTGCTCCCTGCTGGAGAAACAGCTGGCTTACATGAGGAAAATGGTTTCCAGTGTGCAACTAGAAAAGCAAATGGTTTTGGAACAGCAGGTGAAGCCCTTTAGTATACTAACAAAGTAGTGATAGAGTTAAAAAGTATAGAAATGTGTAAGATCTTAACTTTTTTTTCAGGCCATCATTCTTCCTCAGCTCTGCTCAGGGTGGTAGCAAATGGAAGCAATTTAGTGTCTGTCTGACTGATGACAACTGTACAATGAGTTGTATGAAAAGACTCCCTAGGTGGAACTCCTAATGAGCAAAACCATGCTAATACTTGCATATCTGGTAGACAAAAAGGCTGCTGGAAACTTAGAGTCTTCTTTGTCTGCCTGGTATTTTTCATCACTTTGCAATTTTAAAAATATGAAATTTAAACTAGTTAAACACTTTTACTGCACTGTGTTTGCTTTTTGGGTCTGAAATAATTTCAGTCAGCTGCCAAGTCCGTTCTTGTTTTCTTTTTTCCCAGGCCCAGCTTCAGAAAGAGGAAGATCAGAACTGGTTGAAACTGCATACAAAACTTGAAAAGCTTGAAGTGCTAGAAAAAGTGTGTCATAAACTTACTCCCACTCAAAGAATTGCAGAAGTAAGAATACAGGGAATGACAATCTGAAAGTCATTTGTTTGATGTAATTTGTATGACATACTGTTAGTAGTGCTAAGTTTTGCAACAGTTTCCTCTGTTAAAGCTAAGATCATGAAGCATACATGACCAAATGCCACCTTGGTTTCATTTGCATGAGTCTTTTTTTCAGTCTGGGCTTTAAAAATTCCTACAGTTCTGTTTTATCCCAGATTACAGTGCAAACTACTTCAGGCTTCTGATTCAGCATGGCAAAGTGAAGTGTGACTAGTCATTCTTGCCTTAAAATTCAGGACAAGATCAAACACTTAGAAGCAAAGCTTTGTAAAGAAGAGCATGAGCGTAAGCTGATACAAGACAAAACTGCTCAGGTAAACTGAAAAGATTTTATCTTATTTTTATTACCGAAGCTATTCTCTCTGTGTCCAAAATGCCTTGGTTTTGTGTTGTTTTTGTTTTGTTTTTTTGTTTTGTTTTGTAAATTACATTTAAACTCCACATGTTTATTACCCAGGGAGAACTCTTGGAATACTATCTAGACCAGTTATAAACTACATAGTAAAAAGCTTGCCAGATATGTTGTGTTTCTTAATCAAGGAAGATTCTACGTGATTCACAGAATCACAGAATATTAGGAGTTGGAAGGGACCTCTGAAGATCATCCAGTCCAACCCCCCTGCCAGAGCAGGATCACCTAGACTAGGTCACACAGGAACGCATCCAGGCGGGTTCTGAATGTCTCCAGAGAACGAGACTCCACAACCTCTCTGGGCAGCCTGGTCCAGTGCTCTGTCACCCTCACAGTGAAAAAGTTTTCCCTCATGTTCAGATTGAACCTCCTATGTTCCAGCTTGCACCCATTGCCCTTTGTCCTATCATTGGCTATCACTGAGAAGAGCCTGACTCCTTCCTCCTGACACTCACCCTTTACAAATTTATAAACATGAATGAGGTCACCCCTCAGTCTCCTCTTCTCCAAGCTAAAGAGACCCAGCTCCCTCAGCCGCTCCTCAGAAGGGAGATGCTCCACTCCCTCCATCATCTTTGTGGCTCTGCGCTGGACTCTTTCAAGCAATTCCCTGTCCTCCTTGAACTGAGGGGCCCAGAACACAATATTCCAAATGTGGTCTCACCAGGGCAGAGTAGAGGGGGAGGAGAACCTCTCTGACCTACTAACCACACCCCTTCTGATACACCCCAGGATGCCATTGGCCTTCCTGGCCACGAGGGCGTGTTGCTGGCTCATGGTCATCCTGCTGTCCACCAGGAACCCCAGGTCCCTTTCTGCTGTACTACTCAACAGGTCAGTCCCCAACTTATACTGGTACATGGGGTTGTTCTTCCTCAGATGCAAGACCCTACACTTTCCCTTGTTGAATTTCATTAAATTTTTCCCCACCCAACTCTCCAGCCTGTCCAGGTCTCACTGAATGGTAGCACAACCTTCTGGAGTGTCAGCCAACTTGCTGACAGTGCACTCTGTTCCCTCGTCCAGGTCGTTGATGAATATATTGAATGGTACTGGTCCCAGTACTGACCCCTGGGGGACCCCACTAGATACAGGCCTCCAACTGGACTCTGTTGGACTCTGTTCACAACTCTCTGACTTCTTCCCTTCAACCAGTTCACAATCCACCCCACTACCCAATCATCCAGACCACACTTCCTCAGTTTAGCTGTGAGGATGCTGTGGGAGACGGTGTCAAATGCTTTACTGAAATTAGGATAGACCACATCCACTGCCCTACCATTATCTATCCACCTGGTTATGTCCTCCTAAAAGGCTACCAGGTTGGTCAAACATGACTTCCCCTTGGTAAAACCACACTGACTGCTTCTAATGACCCTCTTATCCTTGATATGTCTGGAGACAGTGCCAAGGACAAGTTGTTCCATCACCTTTCCAGGGATGGAGGTGAGGCTGACCGGTCTGTAGTTACCCAGGTCCTCCTTCTTGCCCTTTTTGAAGACTGGAGTGACATTTGCTTTCCTCCAGTCCTCAGGTACCTCTCCTGTTCCCTGCAACTTACCAAAGATGATGGAGGGTGGTCTAGCAATGACTCCCACCAGCACCCTCAGTACCCATGGGTGCATCCCATCAGGGCCCATGGATTTATGGATGTCCAGATTGCTTAACTGATCCTTTACCCAGTCTTCATTGGCCAAGTCAAACTCCTCCTTTATCCTGGCTTCCTCTGGGGCCTCAGGGGTCAGGGGCTCCTGAGGACAGTCTCAGCAGTGTAGACAGAGACAAAGAAGGCATTACCCTCAGTACCCATGGGTGCATCCCATCAGGGCCCATGGATTTATGGATGTCCAGATTGCTTAACTGATCCTTTACCCAGTCTTCATTGGCCAAGTCAAACTCCTCCTTTATCCTGGCTTCCTCTGGGGCCTCAGGGGTCAGGGGCTCCTGAGGACAGTCTCAGCAGTGTAGACAGAGACAAAGAAGGCATTCAGTAACTCTGCCTTCTCAGTATCCTCTGTCACCAGGGCACCCACCTCATTCAGCAGTGAGACTACATTGCCTCTAGCATTAGTTTTGTCTGCAATGTATTTGAAGAAGCCCTTTCTGTTGTCCCTCACCTCCCTTGCAAGGTTTAATTCAAAGGAGGCCTTAGCTTTCCTAGTTGCCTCCCTACATCCTCTGACAACAGTCTAATATTCCTCCCAAGTGGCCGTCCGCTCCTTCCATGATGTATAGACTCTCTTCTTCCACTTGAGTTTGCCCAGCAGTTCCCTGTTTAACCATGTGGGTCTCCTGGCTCCCTTTCTTGATTTTCTACCTGTTGGAATGCTCTGATCTTGAGCTTGGAAGAAGTGGTCCTTGAGTATAAACCAACTATCTTGGGCCCCTTTACCTTCTAGTGCCCTTGAAGAGACCAAAGTTGGCCCTGCTGAAGGGGGGCCTTCTATTTATGATACAGTTCATCAGCCTCAAAGCTGCTATGAGTTATTTGGGTAGAAAATGAATTTCTAGAGAATATGCAACTACATCAGATAACCTTGACTTACAGTAATGAGAACGTGGTCATATAGGAAACCTTATCTGTCAAGTACGTTTGGTTATTCTGTTTATGTTTTCCTCTTTCTGTTAAGACCTGCTGAAAGTTAATATACTGGACTATACTTGGAAAAATCTTTAATCAGTGATACTGTTACATTGTTCATTAAGTGAGAGCTTAAATAATTCATTATTCTGTGAAGCCATAGTCAGTTTGTTGGGCCACCATGCATCTGGGAAAGGAATATTTGCCAAAGAGAGCAAAATCAAAGAAACCTTTTGTTAAAGGGGCAAAGTAGTAATATTCCAAACCTCACTTCACTGAGAAGTAGCAGCCATTTAGAAAGAGAGCAGGTGTGGCGGCATTCCCTTGTGGCACGGTTGGAGGCATGCAGAGCTGAAGAACAGAATCATAGAATCACAGAATGGGTTTGGTTGGAAGTGACCTTAAAGCTCATCCAGTCCAACCCCTACCATGGGCAGGGATGCCTCCCACCAGACCAGGTTGCCCAAAGCCCTGTCCAACCTGGCCTTGAACACTTGCAGGGAGGGGGCATCCACAGCTTCCCTGGGCAACCTGTGCCAGTGACTCACCACTCTCACAGTAAATAATTTCTTCCTAAAATCTAGTCTAAATCTACCCTCTTCCAGTTAAAAACCATTCCCCCTCGTTCTATCACTACCTGCCCTTGTAAAAAATCCCTCCCCGGGTTTCCTGTAGGACCCCTTCAGGAACTGGAAGGCTGCAATAAGGTCCCCCCAGAGCCTTCTCTTCTCCAGGCTGAACAGCCCCGACTCTATTGGTCAATAATACTGAAAGAACCTAGCCATAAGTGAAGCTGACAGCATAAATTAATTCATCTCTGCTGTCAGTTTTCATACCTTATCCAAGGATGATGAGCTTTCATCAATCCAGGAAGCCTGAAATACCATATAGATTTTAGCCCAGGTATCTGACCACCTCCAGAACCTGGCAGAATGACACAGTTGAAAACTTAAAAGTTTTTGGGTTTCTTGCTTAAACTGCTTGCTGCTGCGGAGCAGAACGCCTAGTATGGAGATTTTTATCTTCTGAGAAACATAATGACTTTCCCAGAGCAGATAGTCTGACTTCAGCAACAGTGTAAACATTTGTTCAAGAAAGCACTTAGTTGTAGTAAGCTGAGTCCTAAACTAGTATTAGTACCATCTTAGTTCACTGCAGCATTGATTTAGGCTTGTTGGATCTGAGTTGGGAAACACAGGGTATGGGGTGATTCACTTCCTTTTGATGACAGAAAAGCCAGAATAATCTCACTTTTGCAGTGGACCCTCCAGCATTGTTTAGCCAGAACTTGTTACACATGCCAAACCAAAATCCTTGTCCTGTGTTTAATTGGGAATGGCTATTATCCTGTTTATTGTGGACCTTTATATAAACTTTGAACTGCAGAGCAATCTGAGGGCTGTCCAGCAGGTTTGACCTCCATGTGTCAGAGACGGGTCAGTTCTCTGTGCCCCTAGACTGTAAACTCCAAGTGCTCGTGTTCTTTGGATTTTATGATCAGATCCCCTGCATGCAGCAGGATTGGCTTATCTCAGTTGCTGGTTGCACAGTGGAAAAATACAGCTGCTGCAGCTAAATATGGAGATGATGACTTGTAAGACGAAGCTGCAAGATCTGCCTGATACCCTGCCATCCTAGTAATGCATTCAGTTTTTAAGTGTAGTTTATACCTTCCAAGCAGGGTAGTTGATAGTGCCCTTAAATGGTTCTCATCAATGCATGAAAGTGAGAATTAATTAGACCATGTGATTTCATAGTTCTACTATTACATTAAATGGTTGTTTTCTTGTTTGCTTATTCCTGCAGCTTCAGACAGGATTTGAGATAAACAGAATTTTGATGTCTTCAGTAACACCTCAAAATGAACCTAAAAAGGAAAATGGGAAGAAGAAAAAAACTAAGAAGGTAACATGCAAGTTTTTATTAGCATACTGTTGCTGATAGCGTCTGACCTGCACAGAAACAGGAATTTGTGAAAAACGTTGATGTAAGAGGCAATTTATTTGTCTGCTGCACTTTACTCCATTTCCAAAGTGAAGAACAGTGCTGTGAATACATCTGGGTTTTGTTGTGGTGATTGTTGTTGTTTTTCCCTTTGGTAATAAAAACTGGACTAGGGCTGGTAGCACCTCACTGGAGAACTTTCCCTTACTAGCATGACAAGAATTTCTGTTACAGTCTTACTGCCATCTCCCATGTCCTCTCTTAGCTATCTTTCTGTTTATCTGGAACAATTAGTATCCAAAGCAATTTTAATTAGGCATCTTAAAATGGTGTGTTTTGGGGGAATTGCTGAAATCAAGAGAATTAATTTTGTAACAGGTTACAGGTCAGTCAAAATTTTGCAACTGTGATTTTGAAAACTGAAGTAAGCAATGTTCAATTTCTTTAATGTCAACCTATTTGTCTAACTATCTGCTAAATGCATCTGGAATAAAATTCACTTGTCTCAGCTGTTGGAAAGTCCTACTCCTTCCACATACAGGAGCGAAATTAATTGGTTTTTTTTAATCCAGAGGGAAATTGAGATTATGTATTTCACTGCTTGTTTATTTGAATGGTACTAAAAAAAAAAAAAAGGTCAAAGATTGTGCTACTAGGTCAACAGATTGAAATTTCTTGTCTTTTCCTGTCTATCTTATGGCAGAGAAATCCTGCAATGAGGAAAACGCACCTTTCACAATTACATATAAAGGCTGGTGAACTACCTTTTGTGGCTGGGAAGGTGAGTGAAACCAGATGTTCTCACTAAATTGGTATCTACAGTTTGAATAAGTCTCTTTACTGTAACTGTTAATCACTTCTGTAAACCACTTAATAATTCTGCTTTAAGTCTGTCAGTTCCAGCCATTCTGTTAGTGCAAACGTACAAAGTGTGTTGCATATTATGAAGCATCGCAGTCCACGTATCTCATCACAAAGCCAAGGAGGAGCTGCGCCTGGGATTTCAGGATGCAGCGCACTTTCAAAAGCTGTGTCCTCTTGTTCCACATCACCTGCTGCCACCAGAAGTCTTTCGGACCTTCTGTTAGCCATACAAGATGAGCTGGGCCAAATGAGCTTGTGAGTACTCATCCCTGGTGTTATGAGTAAAAGTGACTTCAGTGGTAGCCCTGTGAAGCTGCAGGTGTGCTGTAGTCAAACCCAGCCTGTTTTAAGTGTAGGTCCACTTATTGACAGAATGGCCTGAGCAGGCCTGACTGGTAGGATTTTTTCTAATTCAAAAACATTATTTCTATCCTGGTGTTTAACTATCTTGTGAGCAAGCAACATAATCTTCAGCTGGATTTTTCTGCTTCCACATCCTGTACTTAACCAAGCTGCTACTGAAGTAACAGCTGCAGCAAATGGAAAATCTTTCAGGCCTGTGTTTTTTAGAAATTTTAAACATACTGTGAGATCTACAGAGTAGACCAGGAATGGAGAAAGCTGCAAAGGTGATGTTAATGCTGAGTAGGCCTGCAGAATGCAGTAAGTCTGGGTAGTAGAATAGATTAGTGCAGCTGTGGCAGGGACAGTCCTGCCTATTACTTTGTCCTCACTCTTTACGTACGTGCATACCTGATGAGTCTTTGTGCTGAGACAGTCTGGCATTCGTTCTTGTTCCTTGTTGGCAGCAGGAGAACTTGCCAGTCCTGTAAGGGGGTTGTGAAAGAGCAACGGTCTCTTGCCAGAAAATGGGGAGGGTGTGGAAGACACTAACACATTAGGTAGGAGTGTGTGTATCTTTCTAGCTGTGCAATAAAATGTGAATTACAACTTATATTCTTAGGCATCTTTCCATTAAGGCAAGCTTGTTGGACTGTGGGCCAAAGCTGTGTAGCTGATCATAGTAGACATGTCAATGTGATGACCTGTGGTTTGAACAGAGGAGGATCTGTTGGTTAAACCAGTTAGGATGTTGATGCTGGTTTGAAATCCTTGATGTGGCAAAATTTAAACTGGCAACCGATCTCTCCTTCAGAAGGTTTTGGCTTACTCATGGCAATTCAAGGACAAGCTTCTTTTTTATAGCAACAACTAGTTGCTTCAGTTAAACTGTCAAGGAGCAGCAGTTACTCAGATGTCAGAAGAGAAGCCATGACCTTTGTAAAGAAATTATTTTTCTAAGAGAGGTTCTCTGCTTTTGACTAGTTCAGCTGTCTAGGGATCGAATAGATCAACAAAATTTATTTTAAGCTGGTTAATTTGATTAGCCAGCACACTTCAGGGCAGGTGTTTTTGAGTAGACTATTTTAATTTTAATTATCTGTCAGAAAAACTATAAATTAAATGTACTAGTTTAAACAATACTTATCTGTATTACACTAAGCTTTCAAAGTCCACACTAAACTGAGCAGGAAGTGAAAGTACCATGCTGCATAGCTGCTGTTCACTTTCCAGATTTTCATTTTGCACACTATTGCACATGTAGTTCTTATGGCTGTGGTGAGGAGGAGGAATAAGATGCCCATCAGCTACAAATTTGGAATGAGAAAATCAGACCCACTGTAAAAAATTTTTCTTTTCTGGTGTGAATATATTCGAGATTAATGTGTGAAAGGCTAAATAATGCTAAATTGCTGTACTCTGGATGAAACAGCTAACAACTCCTGCAATATACTGAAACTATTGGAAGAAATCCTAGAGCCTGTATGATGAGCTGTTAGTGTGCCATTCCTGTCTTTCATAGTGAGTATCAAGAACTTCTGAAGCAGATACAGGAGACTCAAGACTCCAGAAACTGTGAAGACCTAGAACAGGAGCTGGACTGCCTTCTGAAACGAATGGAGATTAAAGGAGAACAAATATTCAAGCTGAAAAAGCATCAGGCTGCTGTAAGAATAAGATGTAAACTCTCTAGCTAGTAGCACTCTAGTTGAAGGCTGCCACAACTCTGCCTCCTGTTGTCATTAAGTAGAATGTCCCTGGAATGCTTAAGCGAGGATGTTCCAGTATGGGTGATTATAATTAAGCTGCTAGGTCCATGTTCTTATACCTCCAATGCCTTCTTTAGATCAAGAAAAAGTGCTTACAGCAGCTGGCAGCTAGGTGTTTATGCTGGTGTGGAAACACCGTGCTCTGGCAGTTCTGCAATACAGAGCTGGGTTCCTCAGTCGCTTCTGCTTACTGCGTTAAGACAAACTGTTCAGATTTCTGTCCTCTGTGTCCTGTCCCTCTGGAGAATGAGAAAGAAGTTACAACCCCTGTACAGACTGGATTAAATGACTTTTATATTACTGAAATATTGAAGCTTTTTATTAGAAGAATAGTCTGTTGAGCACAGCTTCTCCAAAGTCATAACCAGACAAACCTCTCAGTTTTGTTTGACCACTAACCTGTACGCACTCTGTCAGTATTTGTTTTAGAGCCATAGATAACAGCTTTTCATACATGTCCATAAAAAAATCACTCTTCTGTAGATGAATCTGTAGATTAACCCCTTTGTAGCAATTTTGTTTGGAACGTATGATAAAAACCGCAACCATAGTTCTGTCTGATAGTTTTCTGTTCTTCCATCTTATGTTTCAGGATAAATAGACTCACCTAAGAACTTCACTTACATAGGAAACAAAACAAAAATCAGTGCAAGACATTTTGAAAGGGGGAGGCGATGGTTAATTTATCTATTCACATTCATTCTCTGATAGATTTTACTCACTCAAACCCTTTCTTGTCCCTGTAACTGCAAGCACAAAGGTGCTTATATCAAAGTAGTCTTGTCAGGGTTGCGTGTTAGGAATATGGACAAAGGACAGTCACTGTTAAGTCCTCATTGCCTCACTTGGCAATGTCAGTTGTTTTTTGGATAAATGTCTTACATTCTTGAGGAGCCAACAATTAGGGTGATATTCCTTGCCTCAGAATCTTGCTAACTAAATCCTCCAGGGACCTGAGACTGTGGACAACAGCTGCATCTTTGTTTCTTCCTTTTGCATATCTTCAGGGCTACAAGCTGCCTTCATTTTGGGATGATGAGAAGAGTAGCAGCACATATGTAGTGATGCAACCTTGTTGTCATGCTTGCCTATTATCAGGATGCAGATCTGCTGGCAAGTCTCTGTGCTATGGTACAGCCTTATCAGAGCACACGCCTTAGGGTCATGATGTAAACAGCACATTTTTCATGTTTGTCTGCTTGATTTCTGTCCATCGTGCTCTGGTTATCAATATAGACTACTCCTGTAACCCTTGACCTATGTAATTTTTTCTGGTGTGTTTGCACACAGACATTTCTGTTTGTATTTTGTACAGACCAATCTTAATATTTCTGGTGCATATTTCTGCTTTTGGAACCTATCACACTAAAAATGCTGTAGTCATCTCTGTGTTTCACAGTTAATAATATGTTCTAGAATGCCATTAAAGTTAATTATATTTAGAAATTGTCTTAAAGCCTAAATTGGCATATGGAATGCTTCCAGCCTAATATTTTCTCTGGGAGTGACCTTTTCATACCAACTGCAAGTCAAGATTCATTATTTGACATTTAAAAAGACATTCCTTAGCAATCAACCCTATTTATTCTGTTTTCCAGTTTTTTATGAGGCTTCAAAGGAAACTGTTTAGATACAGTAACTGATAATAAACAGTGTATATTTTATAGGGTTGTTGGGGGTTTTTTGTTAGGGTAGTATAATCTGAAATGGAAAAAAGACCATTGTAAATATAAATAGGAAACAGATGATACTCCATCTCTCTCAAGCATGCTTTTTTACCTTAGAGATTGATGGGGTTCTGAGTATGGGTAAGGTCAGTTTTCTGTGATGCTTTCTGTGTGGATGAATTCAGTTTTCTGTAGTGCTTTCTGTTAGTGTGACAACTGTGTGCAAGATTAGTAAGTTTGAACTTTTTTTTTTTTATGTCCCTTAGGTATCTTTAGTTTGGAGTTTGGTAGAAGCCCAGTAAGCTCTACAGCTGTAGGCCTTCTGAGTATGTAACATTCTAATTAGTAATCTTTCTTCCTAGGTGCAGAGATTAAAGAGAAAAATTCAGAAATTGAAGCAAGGGACAGCTCATGTCAAACTAAAGCGTGGTGACCAGAAGGAAGCAAAGAAGATTACAGTTACTGTAAGGGAAAGTATGTCTAAATCTTGTCCTGGGCAGAAAAGCAGAAGCTCTCTTCAGCTGCTAAAAAATGTGCAGAAACTGCAGTCAACACTGAAAAAAGATGATATCATGTGGGAATAGTAGTTCTGAAAATCACTGTGTTAAAAGTTTTTGAAGTTGTCTGACAGCTAGTAAATTTTTAATTTCACAAAATACCTTTTAAAAATAAAATAGATCTAGCATAGATATGCATTCTGAACTGCCTACTCACTAGTAGGTCAGGTTGTTCACCTCAGAATTAACTTTCATGCAGAGTAGCTATAATTCAGGTACACTGACTTGTAATAAAGTGTTTTAATGGATAAATGAAATGCTTACTTGTTTAACTTGTCAAATAAAATTTGATACCTTTTTTTACACTCTTTAAGTGTATGTAGTATGTGATCTTTGGTGCCCTGTTTCCCCTGCTGTTAAGCTTACAGCTTGCATTTCCAGAGCGACTTGGACTAGTGCTTCTGTTCAAATAAAAACAGTAGTTTTCCGTTTCTCTAATAACTGAAGATTCAGATCATTGCAACTGAGGCAGAAGATGATGTGTGGTCTCTTATTTATATACATTTTCATTATTATTAATATTATTACTCTATAAGCTTTATTGACAGTCTTAGTATTAGGGATAGCTAGGGATTGGAAGCACAACTCATGACTTGGTTAAACCATGACAACATGAGAGTGTTCTTGGTAAATGCAGGAGAGGGACTGCTTCCGAAAGCCTGGGTGCTTGCCTTCTCATCAACAAAATCTGCTTCTACCACAGTATAAAATAATTAAACTGTTACAGAGGAGGCCTTGATCTCTGTTCCAGGACATCTTGTGGAATTTGTGAGCTCTTCTAGCAGAGTTGTACAGTTTTCATGCGTACAGCAGTTTTCCATACTCATACAAATGCAAGATGGGTCTTTATGCTAATGCTGAGTCAGCTCTTTTCCAACCACCCACTATGACTTTATGTATGGTAAAAGACATGACAGTGACTTTGAATTGACACTGGTTATTTAGTTGCAGTAAATTCTTGTCCTGAGGTTACTGACTGATACTGATTTTCCTGGGTGTTTGCATATGTCATAAAAAACCAGCTTCCTTGGGAGATATCAGTGAGGTTCTGCTGAAGATCTCTGGTATAAAGAGAATGCAGTGGTGTTCTCAAGCCCCTGTGCAGGTAATGATAAAAATTGGAGGCTTGCTCTGTTGTCAAGGGTTTTGAATAACAGCTAGTAATGATGTGTGGTCCTGATGGAGAGTTGGGTCCTTAGATCAGTAGGTTTTGCTCGCACCCTTCAAGACAAAGAATTAGGGACAATTTTTGAACAATTAATTTGAATTTAGAATAAACTGTTACTATTTGAGACAGGAGTTGTGTGAGATCTTTTAGGAGTGAGGAGGAGAGTTTGTATGCCCTAAACATCTTTATTAGGGCTGTAGGAGACCAGCTTGTTCAGCTGATATTCAGGGATGGGTTTCCTCAACTTCTTTTTAAATTGTATAGGCATCCTTCTTACTTATGGTTTATCTCTGGCTTAAAAAAGCACGTTGTATGCTTAAAAAGACTTAAACACAGTTCTAAACATGGTATTTTCCCGGTATAGTGTTTCTGATGTACATTTATCCATTTCTGATGCTGGAATTGCTGATACCAGAGACAAAAGAAAAGTAAGCATTTCTGCTATTAACATTTTCAGATTGTAGGTATTCTGCTGCCATGAGATAAGCCTTTGCCATTCCTAGGGATAGTTAATTAATCTCTGAAGCTCTGTACCTGTGCATGAGAGAGCAAGCAAGAAGGGCCACACCAAGCCCTAAGGAGCCTAAAGCATTACGTTTCATCCAGAGGTCCAGCTCTAGACAAAAAAAAAGTTGGGTGTTGGATTGAGAGAGAGAAATTCCCAGCAATTTGCTCCAAATGCATAAAACTCAAATAGAACAGCTTTGCACAGTGGCAGGCACAGAAGCGAAAGCAAGAAATGCCCTGGGCTTACGGCTGTGGGCTGAGAGGCCATCACAGCTCCTATAGCTTGGGGTTGCTATAGGGACAGCTGGGCCTGTCCTGGCAGAGAGCTGGCACATCAGTCACCGGCATGCTCCATGCCTTGACCTGATGTTTTTGTTGGCTATAGAAAGGGAGAGACAGCCATTTTGGTGCTGGAGCTGGAGAAGAAGGGCCTGGCTCCTCTCTTGGGTGAGAGGCTGCAGCAGACAGCAGCAGCTTTGGGTTGATCAATAAGGTACTTAGGGGCAGTTCTTAAATGATGGAAGTGTTGAATAGTCAGTCTTTAAAATGTGTGTTTGGACAGGGGCTATACAGTCCCAGAATGAATGTGCTCTGTTTGCCTTTCTGTGGGGCGAGTGGCTGGAGGGAAAGGGAAATGGCTGAACACTGTGCTGGTGGCAGCTGGGCGTTCCACATCTCTGCCTGCTTCAGAGGGGGATGAGGAGCTGAAAAAGCTATCTTGCTCAGAGCCAGGAGCTAGGATTTGAGAGGGGAAAATAGGAATGGATTATATGCGAGCTTACATTAGTTGACAGGGGTACATCACTTGTATTTAATCTCAGAAGATTTAATTGTATTTTAATAATTATTTTGCGCTGTTTTTTTCCAGGAGCTTTTAGTTCTCTAATGGGTGTGTTTTCACACACTAAACTGAAGCAGATGTGCTTCAGCATGGGCTGAGACAGTCAAGCCAGATACAAAGGAAGCCTATCCCAAACAAGTTTTCTTGCTTAAAAAAAATGCAGAAAAATTGTTTTCACATTGTATCTCAGGGTGGAGGGTGGGGCAGGAGGTCAGCATATGTATTTATTTACTGGCATGTTGTTGTCAATCACATAAGATAAGTCTTCAAAGAAATATATAGCAATGAATAATTCTGCAGAAACTGCAGTGGTGAAGTTAAACTTGTGCACTAATGTTGGCGAGATTCAGCTCGGTGAAAATTGGGCATGCAGATTGCAGTGGGTTTTGCTGGGATCCAAATGCTTCGCATCTTATGCTCCAAAAAAGTTCTGGCTTGGAACTTTATAAATGTACATTTGGAGAAAGCACAGCGGTCAGAGCAGTCGTCTTCACAAGAACAATATGTTTTGGCTGAATAAGTGCTTGCTCTACTATTTTACAGATCCTTGTTTTGATTTATATGTTTTCGTTTGTCTTCTCAGATGAAACTATCTATTGCCTTTTTTTTTTTTAATGGATGTTTTGAATCTAGCTGTAAAGGGCAGCAGAAAAAACCACACAGCGATCCCAAAAAAAGACTAACTGGTTTATTTACTCAAAATCTGGGTTCTTTTGTGCTGAGGTATGCAAAACTGCCATAACAGGTTTTGTTAGTATTTGAATCTAGGGTCATATTTTATGGCTAGATATAAAGGAAATTGGACAAAAGATGTAGGTCAAACAGTATAATTAAAAATACAGACCAGAAAATTGTATCCAACAACAGTTCACTTTCCTGCTGCTAATGAAATATGCTAGCACAAATTAATGGCTTGTTACTTAAGCCTGCTGGAAAGACTTTGTCCTAGTACAAAAGGCATTCAGTTTGAGCATGTGTGTTACAATCTTCTAACCAGCAAAGCTGGAGGTTGGACATAGCTATAAATCCAGTGTGTTCTGGGAATAGAAGCTGGCAAAAACACTCCTAGCAAAATAATCAGGGCAGGATCTCACTGGGATTTGAATACTGGCTAATGTAACGAAGTGCAGATGTTTATGTGGACCAAAAGACATTCCCAGAATAAGAATACTGTACAAACACAGGAGGATTTTTATAGCAGAAAAAAAAAAGGAAGCGAGGATAATAAAACATGTGCTCTGATTTCTGATGGAGCACTTTCTGTTTTCCTCAGCTTGGCTGCACTGAAGTGGGCAAGGCTGCCTCTATTACTGGGGCCTGCTGAAGCCTCTGCAAGTGACTTTGGTTATGGTTCTGGTGCTTACCTGAAGGTCACAATGGGCTTCCCATGTGGTCCCACCATCTCCTGTCAGTGGAGAGAAGCAAGCATTTCTGGAAATGTTGCCTCGAGGTAACAGCTAAAACAGGTCAGATGAATCTTGTCCCAAATGCCTGCTTCTCTCTGCCAACTACAAAGAGAGTCTGGGGTGATTTGTGAGCTTAAATGAAGATATACTGTACGAAGAGTTTGGCCAGATAAATTCTGATAAAATATGGAGTTTTTTCCTCTGATTTCAGGGAACCCTCAGTTAGCTCTTCAATGAAATCTCCAGAAGTACTGGGTAAGCCCTGGGCTGCCAACAGCCTGGGAATACTCTGCCTTGCCCTGCATACAATCACTTTTCCTTCTGTTTTTGTGTCAGCCTCTTGTGCATTGGCCTAAATGAGGGTGCCTGTCCTAAGAACATGTTTACTGTAGCTTCCCCATGGCAAGTGGCCTCACTGATCTCAAACTAGGAAATGGGGGGCTCAGGGCTCTGAGCTTTAGGAGGACACAGACTACTGCAGTTTTGTTTTGTACTTAAGATTACTTCTTTTTGCAACCTGAGTTTATTTATGGGCAGCTTTACTATTGTGCCAAAAGTTTTGCTTTATACTCAGAAATGGTAATTTATATTCCTACTGCATCACTCTGCTACCCTAACTTTACTTCTGTGTTCTCAGAAAAACTGAGCTAAGTAATTCCCATTAGTTTTTCACCTGTATCGAAATTATTTTTATCTGAACTCCACTGCCTGCATAGTGGCATAATTTCTATTCTCTTGGTTCCTTCTTGCTTATATAGATGAAGAACTGCCTGCTCTTTATTTTCCTTATAAATTTTTAATTTAACTGGTATTTATTGCTTTAGTTCTGGGTTTCCCAGCCCTCTTAAATTTTGTTTTGTTTTAAGTTTTTTTTTCCTGTTGTGGTTCTCTGCCTACTCTTGACTCCTTGCTTCCAACCTCTTCCCTCTGGTTTTATTTTGAGGGCAAGTTCCAGTTAGCTTTTTACCATTTATTTAAAGATTCTCCAGCTTCTCCAGTGTTAAAATTGTTGAGGTATTAGTTGCATTTTTTTCTAATTACTTTTATTTATTTCTCTAAATGAGACCCTGTGGGATGTTAACACCCTTACATTCAGGTCTGGTTTTGTTCTTGCATTCTAACCAAGATTATGTACTCTTCTGTAATATTCTCAGCACTTACCAAAACCATGTGAAATATTGTCTGTGTTCAGCGACTGGTTGAAGGCATTTGTTGAACATGACAGACTTCAGTAGTAATCTAGTAAAAATCGTTATCTTCAATCCCCAAAGTAAATAAATGTAACGCACATAGTTTCGCTTTGACCTTTGAACGGTGCTAGCCATTCAGAAATATCAATTCATTAAGATTCCAGACTGTCCCATCACCTTTACCATAAATTCAGTCTTTCTAAAGCATCTCATATCCTGCCGCCAAGGTATGGTTGCTGCCCTACCTTGTTTATATGATGCTTATCATATCAGCTTTCATGTTTTATGTTGTTAGTTCAAGCTCTTACGTAGGCATCTGTTCGCAGTGTATACTGTGTATACTACAGATACACTATATGCAGTGTATACTGGCTGCTTCTCATTGATTTCGCTCAGATCCCTGGCTGGGTTCAGTGAAATCTTCTAGTCTGATTTTTTAGATAACACTTCCTTCCGCATTTTAGTCATCCTGTCCCCTGGTGTTTCTTTGTGTCCCTTTTTGCTTGAATTTCCACTTCTCTCAGATGTGAAATTCAGGTGCAGAGATTTGAGTTCTCCAAATCCTTCCCACAGTTGCTTGGTTTGCAGCTCTTATTATCGGTGAGGCCAGTCCCATAACAAGCAACAGGGATTTGTCCAAGGCCTTAGGATACTCTCAACCAAGAAGAGTCCCAGAAAAGTACATCCTACACTGCTGCATTCGGCCTCTTGGCCATCTCCTGTGTTTGTCAAGTCAAACCTGTGACTGACCAACAGCTGTTATCTTTCTGTGGTCTCTCATGAAAGAAAGAAATGTGAAACTATGTGCCCAGAGCAGCCACATTCTGCAAACCATTGAGAAATAGATGCTACAGATGGTTGCTCTGTGATTTATTACGAATAAACTCTCTTTCCCCTTTGCTCCCAAGAAAGAAATGCCAAATCCTTTCCCTTCTTGCTTCTTCCCTTAAAGACTATTTCCTTTTTTTTTTCATTTTGCTTTTTTGATATGCCCCTCACTGACAAGTGAATAGAATAACAGTAATTCCACATGTTAGGAAGAGAGCATGGCTACTTTAGAAATTATCACAAATTAAGTGTTTCCTGTGATAACTGTGCAACTTTTGTGTTAGTGGATTATTTGTATACAGTGCATTTGTCAAAAAGTTATATTTCTTTCAAATTCTTTCATTCCTTTTATTCTGTTCAACTTCAAGTAATAGTTTCAGGTGAGAGAAATGAGGAGAAAATAGATTTTGATGTCAGCATAGTTTGTTTCAGGAAAAAATGAACACAAAAAGTTTCAATTCTTCTTTTGTAAAAATGTTTTTTTACCACGTCAAATTTCTTATTTATTTACCTAAACTTTCTGAAGTGTCCTTAAGAAACTGGACTAAGGAGGGAGGTTTGATAGCAGGTTGCAGAAGGATACTTGATAATTTTTGGCCCAAACCAGGTTTTTCTCCTATTTTCCTCAGACTGGCAATCAAAATGGGAAAAATCACATTCATCCAGTTCTGTTCCTGGTATTAAAAGAAAAGTCTTCTTGTTAAAGGAGATGCTGAATAATCAGTTTTTAATGAAGTTCTTACATCATATGTTGTCTATGTAAGAGTGGGAATTTGTGCTTTTTACGTGATCAGTTCTCCAGGTCCAGAGTTCACAAGTGATTTGCCCTGGAGAAAGGGGCTTCTTCTCAACTGCTTTGTCTTTTGCTCTGCCAAGCTGACGTAGGCGAAATGGATGAAGTATACCAGATCACTTCTACTGAGAAGGTCCAGCAGCTGGAACAAGAGCTGGCAGCACAGCCGGCAGAGCTGAGGGCAGAAATAGAAGACAACAGGATACTCCAGGGAATACTGAGTAGGGAATACAGGTAACAAGAATTTCCTGGGGAATGAGGGAGAAAGCGAGATTATAACAATGCATTGTATCTCTTTTTGGGGTTTTTTTTTGGTCACATGTCTATGTAACTCTTCAATTTTGAGACCTGAGTACACACATGGGAGCCAGGAATGGCAGCTTTTTCATTGTGTGTCTATGTCTACCACAGAATTATGGATGAAATAGAAGAGGATGTCAAAACATAAACTAAATTGATTTCACGTGCCCATCGCTAACAGAACTTTAAATCTCCCTAGCATGTCACGTATTTCCTTCTTACACTGAAGAGGAAGTAGCTTCAAACAGAGCACTGGGATGTACAAACAGAATGGTCACATATAATACAGCCACTCTTTCCTTCCTCAGCGATGATAAGATGCAAGCTATGACGATGTACCCAGGTTTGGTGTTATGCTTCAAGGAAGCTGTAGACCGCCTGGAGAATATTTGGAGGAAAAGAGAGGTCAAGAACACTTGAGTAGGACACTTGAAACAGCAAGGAAAGGAGCTGGACTTACAACTCCACTCCATTTTCTCTAGTTTATAAGTCTTCAGACACATGAGATATTGCTGTAAAGATGAAGGGAATAAACTTCTGTTTGTGCTTATGAATAGGACAGAAAATAATGGGCTAAAATTCAAACTTTACAACCATTGTGTTAATTAAATGCTGATATTTGGACTAGGAGATTGCTGACCATCTTTGATTGAAGGTCCTTAAGAGGACAGATGAAAACCCTTAGGGAACAGATTACTTTTCCCTGCCTTGCAGCAATGGAAGGGGTAGATGATCACAGAACCTCTCCTGGTCTTACCTCTTTAGGGCTCTAAAGTGCTCCAGCAGAGTTTCCCATGTATTGCTTTTGCACAAGACTAAGGAGCCCATTTTTTAATGGTTGAGTGTTCACCTATGTTTTCAATTTGCTTGCATTCATTTTATTCAGTTAAATGAAAATGTCATAATGTGTGCTTGCCGTAAGTGTATGGATACATTAGAATTAAAAAATAGTTCTCCTCCAGAAGTTTTCTCAGCCCCTCCTTCTGTGATAGAGGCATATTTGGAAGGAAGTTGTTTAAATTGTGAAGGATGCTTGTCAAGGAGCTCCACTGTGTAGCTGTGGGTTGAAATATGTGCCCAGAGAACTGACAAGGATCCAGATGGACTTTTAAGGGCTTTGACTAAAAAATGGAGGTGGAAGAAAATAGTTTGCCAAAAAATGTTGCCAATGAAAAATATTCTGCTGCTTAAATATAGGGTTTTCATACCATTAAACTTGCTTACAGTTAACTTATCTGAGTCATGTTGTGCCTGACAAATGTTTGGTTAAAACGGCTTTTAGGTAATGTCCTGTTGAACATTTTTTTTCTTTTGGAGTTCTGTTCCAATTCCAAAGGATGCAACTTACTTCAGAAAAGAAAGGGAGGTGATACTAAAGAAAGGCTTACAGGTAGGTACCTATAACATACGCTGGCTTAGAAAAAATATCTTTGCTCTTTACCCCGTAGTAACTTAAAATGAAAATCAGACAAAGTGATACTTTTTTTTGGAATGAAAAGCAGTCTGTAAAGACAGAATGGGAAGGGTTATAATGTTTGCAGAGTACTTAAAGAGCTTATCCTTTCTTTTATTAGAATAATAATATGGACCTGGGTCTGCAGCGTTTGCTTATGTGGCAACTCCCAATTAAATTCAAAGCTTAAACTTTTTTCTGTGTTTACCGTTTTTTCGATATCCTGAAAAAGCGATATATCCAACGTGTGCTGCATTTGCAAGTGACAAAAGCAAAACCTCTTGTCATTTAGGCTGATGCCATGCAGAGGGAGGTAGAGAGCTGCTGGAGAAGGGAGCACACAGCAGCCACTTTGCCTCTGCTGCTGCACCAGGTAGGGCTCCCGCTTGCTGTCAAGACGCAGGAGCTTTCCTCTGGCCCACCAGGTTGCACTGTGCGCATTTGAAAATAAAACCGACATGAGGTGGTGGAGTCACCATCCCTGGATGTATTTAAAAAGCGGGTAGATGAGGTACTTAAGGATATGGTTTAGTGGGTAAACAGGGACGGTTGGACGTGATGATCTCAGAGGTCTTTTCCAACCGAGCGATTCTGTGATTCTGTGAAACTCCTTCCTGAAAACAGGCACGAAAGGCTTAGTGCTTTCAGCTTCCTTGTTTGAGGTGAAAATGTCCTCCTCTTCTGTTTCGTTTAAGAACAGGAATTTAAACCAGGTCAGATGGGCTAGGACAAGGTTCTCCTCCTTCCCTGATGCTTTTTTTTTTTGTACTGTTTTGAACTGTTCTATTATATCTGTGTTATGGCATATTTTAATTTTCATTGTAAAAATGGAGTTCAGTTTTCTAGGCCCAGCGGACTGAATTCTGCCCTTTTCCTTGTGTTAACTGCTTTTTTTCATTCCCACAATAATAATTCCATTGGGACAACTTTGATGGGGTACCCTTCATGGATAAATACAACAGCACAGTGGTCTTTGGTGACTGATTAGCTGTTGGTTTGGTGTTATTCTTGGATGATGATCTAAGCACTGCTTAAATTTCCTATAATGTTAAGCTTCTGTTGTTTACGAATGCATGATTTATTTGGTTATTTCTGATTTTATTCAAGTTTTTTACAGACAGAATTTCTCATCTAGTCCACAGTAAATATTTGCACATGCTTAGATGGAAGAGATTTTGTACACGCAGCAGTGTTATTGAACAGCTTTATCCTCTCTATCAGGTAGGAACCAAAACCTAGGACCTAGAACAGTAGGTGTTCATGAAAAACAATGTGTTAACAATGGCTTTTTTCCACCCGAATAAAATGCTATTTATCTTAAGGGTAATATTTCTCTAGAATTTGTCTATGGACATTGACTCTCAGCTATCTGCCTATGGTCAGTATTTGGGCTGAAATTCCTCTTTCCTCATTGGGTTGGAAATACCATTCGTAAGCATTTAGGAAGGAAAGAAACCTTTGAGCTTACTCTCCAAATAGGATTCCTCATGCAGTGGAAATGCAATGGCCTTCTAGCTACTAAAACAAGAAGATGTGGAAATGCAAAAATGACAGTGTCCCTTTTTCATACATAAACAGCAGTGACTTAGGCACATCATGGAGGAATACAATGATGCAGTTCAGAGGGCTGCAAGACTTTCCGTGGCAAGGGAAGGTTTCCTGACAGGAAAGAAGAATATGGTGAATGTAGTGACATGGGAAGATCTGCTGATTTACACTCGCTGGTTAGTGTGTCACCTACACTCTCTGAAGGGTATTTACTGTTTTCTCCAGATAAGACAAGCATTTTTTTGAACAGTGAAGTGTAATTATGAAACATTCAAGTCTTAGATAAGAAAATAAACCAAGAAAGATCAAATTAAATGTAAAAGAAACTTAGAGGTTTGAAGATAATGAGCTAGACTGTGTATATATGACTTTCAGTTCTTTTAGCAAATTAATTTTACTAGAAAGGAAATACTACAGTGATAAAGCTGAATTTAGTAAGTGAAATAATGAACTCCCTGGGTGCAGTGTAGTGTTGGGGTGCTTGCATTTGAGGAGATTCAGGATGAGATGAAAACTTGGTGACTTTTTTTTTCCGTGTTATTACTGTGATGATGTTTTGATGGAGCAGGACATTGTCAGGAGACTGAGTCATATCAATGACTGATCTGTTGACTTGAGGAGTATTTGTTTATCATCTTTTGAAAACAAATCCTCGTTTTATCTCATTTCTTTAATGATTTTATTATACGAGTGCTACAGGTCACTGAATAAACTTCTGGAATTATATACAATGGATAACTATGGGGTTTTTTTTCTCTTTTGTGTTTTATTTTATTACTAAATTTGCAACTTTATTAATAGTTTGTATGCTATGTAGTGACTGAGAATAACAACAGAAATTTTTTTATCTCCAGGTTCTCCAGCATTTGCCTATTTCTCACAGAATAAATGTGACTGATGAGAAATGTCCTGATGTAGTCCAAGACAACTGGGACAAATTAAGAAGTGCTTTTGACAAGAATTCAGGTATTTTTAATATTGATGTGTTTCCCTGTGCAAGAGTTTTAAGAAAAAATGGTGAGAAATTATCAGGTTTCCTTTAAAACTGCAGGTCCTAGAGATAATGCATTTGTTGATGTATATTTTTTGAGAAAGGTCAGCAGTGCAAATGTTGCCATCCTTGGTTTGTATGCTTGAGAAATGTGGAGTGTGGCTTTTAAAGTCATCAAGAATCCTGGAAATCTGATGTACAAATACCAGAACATGGAGCTCTGCATCTGCGGCGGTTGGTCCTCTGGTCTCTGTTCCCTGGTCTGCAGGAACAGATGATTCAGAAGGACACTTGTGGGATCAACTTGGTGGAGAATCCGGGATGTTGTCCTGATTATGCCAAACCCTGAAACTCATCCTTCCAACTTTCTGCCAAAATATAATTTAAAATATTTTTGTGGGTGGCCTGTTTCTGGAGAAACTAAGAGAAGAGAGATATTAAGACTTACACTGAATTATCTCTAGAAAAATATCCTTATGGTTATTTTCAAGTTCTCTTTCCTTTTGAAGGAAGGGAGGGAGTGATGTTGTTTATGTAAAGAGTTACCCTGTGAGTGGTACTTAGCAAGCAAGGCAGCATTCCTGTTGCAGTGTGTTTAAATCCTATGATTTAACCCATGCTTTTATGGACAGGGTGGGAACAGCGTAGAACTGTAGGAGCTCACAGGATTGTCTCTGTAAAAGCACAACCTGGGGACAGCACTCCTGGGGACGAGGCAGGGTCCTCCTTGCAGTTGGGAGAAGTGGACTGACCAGAGTAGAGGAACGAAAAGGGTCTGTGACTTGTCCTCCCCATCTCCTTTCTCCACTGAAAATCTCTACCACTAGGGATGTACTTGTGGGTCTGCACAGGGAAGCAAGGCACAGACCTGGCCTGCAGTGTCACTGCCCAAGCAGTGACAACTAATTGGGAACAGTGCTAAGGAAAGTGCAGATTCACCTGGAACAGGCAAGGGGCCTTTAGCCCTTAGTTAGTGGTCTAACTAAGCTCTAACTGGTCTAACTGGCTCTGCTGGTGCAGCCCTCCTTCACTCCTTCAGCCTGAAGGGACACCATGGTGGAGAGATACAGCAGCATTGTTTCAGGAGTACAGCGCTACCAGTGTTAAGGCACAGGGAGAAGAGGGTTATCTCTTATCTCCAAATGGAGCCCCTTGAATAGGCTACATTTCTCTTATATGAGCAAGATAGGAGAGGAAGGGATGATCCATGATCTCGGATAGGATGGGCTAATGAGGTGGGTGTTGCTGTGAGGAAGAGTGCAAGCCTTACAATGTTACAGAGTTCACCTGAGCCATTCATTTTGCCTTGGAGTAGACCCTTACTGGTATTAAAATAAACAACTCAGAAGTGCTCCAGCTCACTTTGATCTTCAGTATCTAGTTATCTAATATTTGAGGAACAGTATCATATTACCATCATAAGCTTCATTCATCCTCTAGCTAGATCTGAGCTTCATAGATGAAATGACAGAATGATTAAACAAGACATTAAAGACAAAGCTGAAATAAAGTATGGAATAGAAACGCAGATGGCCCTTTATTGCTGAAACAATAAGATAATAAATTAGATTACATGTAGTTCCACTAAACCTCAAGAGTTTTGCTGAACTTTAGCAAACTGTAACTTACCTATTAGAATCTTTGTGTGTATCAGCAGTATCTACCAGTACAAAGTAAAGGAGAATCAGTTGACAATTATTTGGACTTTAAAAAATCTTTAGAAAAGTAGTAGCAGAAAAAGTGCTGCTGTTTGCTATACTTTGGCCTAAGATAAAACCCAGCCAACCAACCAACCAACCAAACCTCCAGTGTTAAATACACCTATCCAAGAGCTGAAAAAAAAAGAAGAAAAGAGGGCAAAACTTACAGGAACATAGTAGTTTTGGCTCTTCAAGGATGAAGGAGTACTGATATCCTTCAAAGCCTTGAGCAAGCCTGAGATGAGGTAAAGAAGGAGGGGGAAACATTTCAGTTCTTCTGAAAATGGGTGCTGTGTTGCCACCAGACTCTTCAACACTGACACCAGGCCAAACTCAGCCATCCCTAGTACACCCTTGTTTTAGAAGTTCATGACAGCAGTATCATGCCAGAATCAAATACTGGAGGAGTGATAACCCTGAAACAATAACATACTTGAAGTTCTTTTGGCATGTGAAGATTTGGGAAGTATGTGTGTCAGAAGAATGTTGTACCCTCTGAGCCAGGTCTCTATTCAGGCAGTAGGATGTGTTAGCTGGTGTCCTTTCCATGCTGGAATATAGGCACTCCTCCAAGGACTGGAGGGGTGCCCTGACCTGCAGCAGCTGTTAGTATTTTGGTTGAAGGCCCTTCCTGGAAAGAAAAATGAAAATAAAATCCATAAGATGTGGGTTCCCCCCTCCCATCACATTCCATTATCTGACATATTTCTGCTTCAGGACAAAAAAAAAAGGCGGGAATTACATCATTGCATGGATGCAAAGCAAAGGGCACTGACAGCATTGCTTACAGTCATCTTACAGTCATGTTGCTTAAAGTGTTGATGTTCCCCAGCTGATCTGACGATGGCTTTTTGCAGAATCCTTCCATAAGGACACTGGATTCACTTTGCCCTGGCACAGCACTGAAACTGAGGACCTGAAACCTCAGCTCCAGCTTCTGCTTTCTCACTTTGACATTGACTACAACCTTAAGGATCTCGAGAACTCAGCTGATGAGATGGAGCTCTTTCCCCTGGTAACTGAAATTACTTCTCAATATTTAAAAGAAAAAGGAAAAAAAGATAAAAATAAAGGAAAAAAGTCTTTAAAAGTATGGAAGGAAGTTCTGTTTATTTTAAGTCAGTGTTTTGCACCATAGAAAAACAAGATTGTGGGCATTTTTGCTATTTACGGGAAGCAGCAGAGAAGCCCAGCTCTTCCCACTAACTGCTGATATTCGTATTTTCAGCATCATGGCTCTGAATCCGCACCTTTGTTCTGCCAGCTCTCGTGCTTTTTGTGGGTTTTTCTCGAGTTTTCCTGCCCTCGTTTGGTGTCTCCCTGAGCTGTGGTTCTTCCACTAGAGGTCGGCTGTGACACACCATTGCCCAGGACCTCGCTGAGCCTCTGCAACTCGGGGGTTACTGTCAGGAAAACTCTGGGTTTTGGCTTTTCTGTCACCCAAAAGGCAGAACAAACCAAAAATCTCTACCGCGTGTCCAGGGTCCAAGGGATAGCAGAGATGTTAAACAAAAATAACATACTACTTGTAAATAAATGGCTTGCCTTACAAATCGCACTCTGTATGAGAACAGGTGGTTCAGCCTTAAAGGACAAAGGTTTGGTTGCATAAACTGGTCTGTAAGACTGTCGTTAAATTAACATTTGACTAGTTGAGCTCAACTCACTGAACAATCTGAGATAAGCACAGGCAGATGTGTTTACACAACCAGGCAACGATGTAAAGTACTTTCATAGTAGGGTGGCAGTGGCTTACTAGATTTTTAACAAGATTTTCAAAATACATCTTCTAGGCTAATGCTATTCCCACCAAAGCCAGTGATAATAAATTTTCCATTGACTTTGACTGAGAGATAGTGTTTTTTGGAAATCCTGCTCTTCTTTTCAGAGGCTCCAGTGTTAACAGTTGAAATTGTGTCTGCTGGAAAGAAAAGACAGGACCAGAATGTCTCCTTTGATGCTTTATCACTCTTTTTTTCCAGACAATATACAGTATTACTTTGCCATAGGATTTAATATCCGGCTTGGGAAATTTGTAACAGTATCATCTCCTTTTATGCTTTAGGTTGTCCAAAAATTTAGAAGAGTCTTCTGCAAGCAGCAAACAATGAGAATGTTTCCAGTTTATGGCACAGAGGTTTCTCGGTCAGAGAGCTGGGGTGTGCTAGATCCAGCCAGGGCTTAAGAAGAGAGCCAACTGGATCCCTTTTTTAAAGGTAATTATGAGGAACTTTGCTTTTTCAGTTATGTTAGTCAGGATGTACCAAGATACATTTCAGCAATTATATTCTAAAATGTATCTTTTAATAAAGAGAGTGATGATTTTTGAATAATTCAGGCCTTATGAAACTACTTTTTTCTGGATAGTCAAAAGCACCTTTTCATGTCTGTTCAAAATAAAAAGTGAATGTCTTGCACTTTCCTTACTAAATATTGCTTCTTATACCAAAACCATGTAGTGATATTAATATGTTTTGTGGTTACTTTTATGTCAACCAGATTAAGCCTAAAGTAGATCCTTGGCAGCAAAAGCTTTTGATAAAACTAAAACAATGGAAGAAAGTGGATAAGCTGATGGAACTTCATTCAAAATTTGTAGAGGTTATAACTTAGTTATTTAAATTAAAGTTATTTTAATTTATTTATTGGACACTTTCAGGAAAATTGAAATGTCTTGAGAAAGGTTGCCTCAGCTTTATGCATCCTGTGTATATGCTCAAATTCATTAAAGACCCATTACTAAGAAGCCATAGGTGTATTTTTCCATTTCTTTCTCAGTTCAGTGGTTTCAAAAGGAAGCTTGAACACTTGCATAAATATTCAAAAGCTCCAAAGTTCACCTAAGTCAGGTCAGAATCAGCCCTGGAATTTGTGTCAAAGTGATTGCTCAGAACAGCTTTCTTGTAATGTGACCAAGGTTCAGGCCTGTGGTCAAAAGGAGAGATGCTCCAATAGTGAGGTGCAAGTCTCAAACTTAGTAGGACACAATGTATAGACTGCCTGTGCCCCAGGGAATGCTTACTGAGTGTCTCTGTATTTTGGTTGCAGCTTTACCAGTTCTCTTTATTCTGGTGATATATTTTCATTTTTGGCCATTTTGAGAATGTCCTGCAAGCCAGCTCTGTCTGGGCTGCCTGTCAACCAGCCTCCCTGAAAAAATGGCAGTGTGCATTCACAAATCAGGCCTGCTTTGCATTCAAAAGGAGCCTGAGGCACCCCTAACACCTCGTATTATGGTCTTGCAAAGGGACAGGGTCATCTGTGAAAAGCAGTATTCACTTGTTCTAATTGCATCTTATTCACTGAGTGAACCCCGCAGGGCTGACTTTCATATGTCCAGTAAGCTCTGCTCCTTCACACCGGCTGCAAAGGCATGCATGGACTGCAGGGTGTGATAGGCTGGTCAGGTGTACTGGAGTCTTGCCACATTTTTCCAGTTAAATTTTAGCAGATCTGGTATTGTCATCTGTACAACCCATACGACAGGAGTTCTGTCCCTTGCAGAGGATGAGGAAAACTACACTTGAGTCCTGCACTTGGGTCACAGCAACCCCACGCCATGCTACAGGCTTGAGGAAGAGAGGCTGGAAAAATGCCTGAAGGAAAAGGACCTGCAGGTCCTGGACCAGTTGAGAGCTGACTGAATAGGAGCCAGCAGTGTGCCCACATGGCCATGAAGGCCAACAGCATCTTGGCTTGTACCACAAGTAGTGTGGCCAGCAGGAGTAGGGAAGTGATTGTTCCCTTGTACTTGGCACTGGTGAAGCTGCACCTTGAATACTGTGTTCAGTTTGGGGCACCTCACTACAGGAAAAACATTGAGTTGCTGGAGCATGTCCAGGGAAGGGCAAGAAAGCTGGTGAAGGGTCTAAAGCACAAATCTGATGAGGAGTAGCTGAGGGAACTGGGGTTGTTCAGCCTGGGGAAGAGGAGGCTGAGGGGGCACCTTATTGCTCTTGACAGTGCTAGGTTAGTGGTTGGACTTCATGATCTTAGAAGGTCTTTTCCAGCCTAAATGAATCTATGATTCTATGACTTGAACTAATGCCCTTAAGATGGCAAACTGCTATGAAAGAACTGGATCTGTATAAAAATCTGTCAGCAAAACTGATCTGGCAATCAGAGGCTGAGATTACTGCCTCATCACCCTGCCTGCAGCCTGAACACTATGAGTGTAGTGAGCCTGAAGCACCATGAACAATAAGGACATCTTGTGGTTAGACTCCCAGTTTTACACAGGAATCAGAGCTTTTGTTGAGGCAAACTACCCTGTGGCTTGGGAAAGGGAAACTGGAGGCTCCTTGCTTACCACTTTGCTCACCTTTCACAAGTCTCTTCCCACTACTTGACTTCTGATTTTGTCTAACAGGCCCCAAAATAAATATCACTCTGAGGGAATAAAGATGTTTGGCAGTGGAACTCTGGATGGTAATGGTGTTCAGTAGAGAAGCAGTAACAGATCAGAAGTTGTTGACTCCCAACCAGTAAGAAAGTAAATGAAGGAAATGCTTGGGAAATGAATGGAAAAATAATTTCCATAGGTTTTCTTTTTAATTTATGTTTTTATTAAAGGCTGCATGCTCCCCTGCCCCTCCCCCTTCTAATGATTATTCTTTTTTTCATCCTATGTTAAGCATAGTTCCATTTGTTTTGACTTTTCAGCATCCTATAAAAATCCTGGTCTTAATTCCCTTAGAACTCCTATCAATGCTCTGCTAGAATTCATATCAACATAATTTTACCAATGCAAATAATTACTAAAGCATGGCAATGTTCTTCGAATTATACTTCTGATACAAATGGCAATTAAAAAAACATCCTGTGAGATTAGATGTGTGGTTTAAAAATACTTATATACTGCTTCTGATTTTCTTTAACCTGTTTTTCGGCAGTACTGACTATATATTTAGTCTCCCTGATTCCCATTTAACATTCATTCTTTACTTCTGTGAGTCTCACAATACATTTTAGAGAGAACTCTTTAAACTGCAGAAATCAGAAAGTGGATGTGTGGACTTTGCAGCTGAAGTTGGCTTTACAATATTTTAAATAATTGAATGGATTTGATTTTGATGATGCTCTTGAAAGATTCCCCATTTATGGTTGGTTTTTTGTTTGGTTTTTGTTTGTTTGTTTTGTGGTTTTTTGGTTGTTGTTGGGGTTTGGGTTTGGTTTTTTTTAACTTTAGGACTGAAATGAGCTTTCTTTTATGATCCCTGTTTTCAGACCTTTTCCCCATGCCAGATATTTCACAAAGAAACCATTCTTTCAAGTCTTTCCACAGCATGTAATTTTTCTGGAAAGCCTGGCCAAAAGCCATCGTCACCACTAACAGAAGTAAAAATGGCTTTGCAGCTCACAGACAATGAAAAAAAGATAATTCTCCTTGTTTTTGCAGAATGACTTGCTCACCAAATACTGTATGTTTGGTTTTGGCCAAGAAACACGTACACCTCCTTAAGGGTGAGGGGATTACCCACTCATCAAAAAAAGAAGTGCTTTTGGATTCTTTCTCATCTCTGTATTTCCTCTGTATGCTGTGACAGGCAAGTCCATTTCTGTTTTCACCTTGGAGAGGGGGCAGCAGACAATTTCCCAAATAAGGGAGAAGCAGTAACAAGCGGTGCTGCAGAGGCTCCCTCAATAGATGCTCCGAATTGACTGCAGGATAGGGGCTGACACACTGACTTGGTTGCCTTGTAAATCTTTCATCTGTATTTGATGTGAGTTGAAACAAGGTCTCGGACATAGAGAGGGTGATGGAGGGTCTCCAGGAACACGCAACAGTGGTGTTTGAACCACATCCTGCGTGGTCAAGTTCTGCTGCTTCTTCTTATGCCTCAAGACAGCAGAGCTACCATCATGTCTGGAAGGAGATCTATGCCTGCACTGAGCTCCACCAGGTACTTAGAAGGGGAAATTATGAATAATGATAAATTAAAACCTATAGCAAGTATTTGTCAGCTCTGATAGAGGGGTCCTCTAACAGATTACTGTTTGGATATCACCTTTTTCAAAATTCAATCTCCTGCTACTGCTGCTAAGCAGAACCTGCCCAGCTGCAATGTATGGTTGCGTGCCCAGGATGCATACGTGGTGTCCTCTCCTCCTCAGGGCTCACTAGCTGCCGTGCAACCACTGGACCAGCGCAAGATTGCGCCTACCTAAAAATAGCATGTAGATGTCCCTGCAGCAGGGCTGGGCTGTGGATTTGGCCACAAGAAATACAAGTGCCCCCTAGCATTTACTGGAGAGTGTGGTATTAACAAATGGGTTAGCATGAGAGTATGGAGGAGAGGGAAGGAAGGATAGCAGGATGGCTTGGGTGCTGGAGGCCATCTAGCATCCGAGCACCTGTGGACCTGACAGCAGATGCCTGCCTTGTGCAGGGGCAGGTGTGAAGGCAAGTTCCTCCTCCTGTGGAGGATGTGACATTTGTGGGCATGGCCTTATGGAGGTTTGGTAGCTGCAAGAGCAGAAGCTGTGAGGGATCTTCAAGTTTTGGAGAGGGGCAAAAAAACCACAAACGGCCTAACTGGCAGGGCAGTGAATGAGAAGTAGGACCTACCTCTCTGATATCTTGGAAATTTGTAGTAACTGTGCCATGCCTTGCGTGGCAAGCTCTGTGACTAATCCTCTGAATTTGAAGGTATCCTTTTGATGCAAATGGACTTTGATCACCTATTTGTCTATCGTCCTCCTGACTCAGAAGTTGCTCACAGCTGCTGCTGTAGTGAGTATAAAAGCATTAAGCACAGGATTCTCACATCTCAGAAGTTCCTGTATCTGCAGCCCAGTGCTTCATTTAGTTCACTCTAACTGTGCCTGCCTGTCCCAACTGGTGGTCCCTGGTGGCAAGTCAAGAAAGGACTGAACAATCTCCTTGCTCCACTGTTGTTTTTTTAAAGAAGAAAGGTCTCAGCTGCTGAGGCTGGATGCAGCCTTGATGTTGATGAGAAGTTTTTGCACTCCTGCTCTTGGCCAGGACCAAGCAGAGCAGGGGAAGGGGAACAGAGGGAGAGAGACAGCATTTAGTGCATTTAGTCTCTCCCTATTCCCTCTTTCC